>NC_091100.1:867500-1130000 GCF_024713975.1 Paralichthys olivaceus
CACGTTTTCAAACAGATACAAGTTAGAGTCTTTCCTGTTGTTCCCGTTCTTTTAAACTCAATCTCAGGAAATAAATTTGTAAGAAACAGAAAAACAACTTTGTGAATTGAACTTTAAGAATATTCACCCTCCTGCTCGGTCCTGTCGCTCTGTGTGCTTCAGTCATGTTGATCTGGTGAGAGAAGAGAAACCAGCTGCACAACCAGTTTGTCGACGTTTACACACACACACACACACACACACACACACACACACACACACACACACAGAGCCCTCATTGTTCAGACATTAAATCCTCCTCAGGTTCATTTCTCTTCTTATTTTCAATGTGTGTGAACAGCTGACTTTCTGTGTCGACTCATTCTGAACTTGAACTGACGTCAAACCTCGTTTGTTCACAGTGTTTTCACGCAGGTTTACAACATGAGACCAGAGACACAGGTTTGAGTGACGGATAGAAACACTGAAATGCGTTAAAGGTCAAGTGTGAAAGATTCAGGTGAAAGGATCTACTAACCCTTATATTGAAATCCTTTATATTTAAATACTTTATATTTAAATACTTTATATTTACATGGAGGGGACCCTCTCTACGGAGGCCGCCATGTTGTTTACATGAGTCCAGACTGAACAAACTAAAACCTTTTCAGTTTTTATGACGACTGAAGCTTCCACAGGTTCTTCTTCATGTTTGGAAGGAGAGGGGGAGGGGAGGGGTGTTCAGCTGCAACATGACACTTCACCACTAGATGTCACTGAATTCTACACACTGAACCTTTAGAGTCACGGAATTTCAGATGGAAGCTACAATATAAAATAAAGAGGATTTTTAACATCTTAAGTTTCCTACGTAACATCCGGCCCACGTCCCACATGGGCTGATGACACCGATCGCCCCCTGGTGACCTGCTTACGTATAGGTCACAAACTCCGCCTCCTCCAAGTTAGCAGGTGGGACATGGACCAATCATTTGGTTCATAAATCAACGCACTGTCAACAAAATTAGTTTTTATGCCAACGTGGGAGTTTCACTGTCGACGAGGACAGAAGTTAAACTTCAAACTAAGAATCTATCACAACGAACTGTCGCTGTGGGTTTTATAAAATCCCGTCGTTTCACCAGGAGACGTGTGTTTGGTTCTGAGTGTAACTGAAGAGAACAACAACTGATTTATCGTCTCTTAGTTTCATTCGAGTCGGCAGAGAAACTGTAAAACATCAAACGTCTATGAGACAAACGTTTCTCACCAGGTCTGCAGCCGATGAACGAAGCTTCACCTGGAGCTGCTCCTCGTGTTCAACTTTCCTTTTCCATGAAGAGGAGAAGAATGGGAGGAAGCAGGAGGAAGGAGGTGAGGTCAGAGGAAAGGTCGGAGCAGGAAACTGTGAGAGTTTCTTCCTGCTGCGCGGCGCCGACGCATCATCACAGGCATTACTCCGCCCGTCAGTTAACGAGTTCAGGACAGATGATCACCTCCCAATGTTCCGTTCATTCATTATTAACCACCGGACACGTTTCCGTGACACTTGGTGGATTAATGGGTCAGAGAAGAACCCGTCAACTTTCAGTGAGGATCAAATCTTCCTCAGAATAATTCATGATCTTGATGATTTCACTCTCACACTTGGAGACTGATATTTACGAGTGTGTTTGAATTGAAGTGTTGCTGGAGATATGAGATCTGATGACGCGGCTCGACAACAGACACGTCCGTCCAAGATGGACGACGTGAGGTCTCCTCCATGTTAGCAGATGGTCAACTGACCAAACCAATGTTTGTCAAAGAGGTTTCTGTCACTTCAGCTCGTTCTTCTCTCACCGATGTTTGTTCAAGAGTTTCTCATCAGTTTGGTTTGATCAGTTATTGATGATATAAAAACAGGCAGACGTCATGATTGACAGCTGACTCTGACTCAGGAGAGCGTGTGTGGGCGGGACCTCGATACCAAGGCTCCACTTCACCATCACTACCCCACAGACTGACTGCAGACGTCATCGCCACAAGATGGCAGCGTTCGTATCACAGATATTTCTGTTTGATTTCTGTTTTATTTACGATGAATCAAACGAATGACTGAGAATCTGCAGCAGAAACAAACTGAAGAACAAAGTGGCTCCATTACCTGTTTTATTCAAGACATTTGGGTTCTCAGACGTGCTGCCACACACACACACACAGACAGACACACAAACACAGACAGACAGACAGACAGACACACACACAGACAGACACAGACAGACAGACAGACAGACAGACACACAGACAGACACAGACAGACAGACAGACAGACAGACACACACAGACACACACACAGACAGACAGACAGACAGACAGACAGACAGACACAGTGGTATGGTAGGCACACTGTAGTGAGGAGCTCAGACAGGAGGCACTTCTGAACATTTGATGCTTTTTGTTTCTCAGCTTCAGTCTGAACCTGCGGCTTCATCACAACATTCACTCCCACAAGATGTGTGTGTTATGTGTTTATATATACACACACACACACACACACACACACACAGGAGTCATCTGAGCAGCTACAGGAGCCCACAGCGACCACATTTCTTCACGTTCAAGTCGTCACATGACAAAAGGATCATTAACGTCTCTATAAAGTCGTGATGAGGCCGCAGCGCTACAGACTTTTGGTTTGAGCTCAAACTTCACTCAGGAACAGAAAATCGGATTCTTCATTATTTACGTTCCCCACTAATCTTGTCATCTGGCTGCGTTCCTGTGTGTGACCACAGAGGGCGCCACAGAGGGAAATAAAAACAAAACCATGATTTGACAGGTTGAGAATGAATCGTGACGATTAGCGTTCGCTCACATTTAAATGAGCTCAGATGTAAAAGAAGGCTCATTTATCCTCACGTTCACGGACACGTTTGAATTTATTGCTGCAATTTTAATCATAAAAGTTTCATCTTGTGCAGTTTTGATCTTCAGACTTCCAGAAGGAAATTCAGTTTAGACAATAAAACCTGATTTTCTGTTCCGCTCTGTGGTTTGAGGAAACAAAAAGCTCATGCAGGTTCAATAAAAGTAGGAGGGAGAAGATCAACAGTAGTTTGAGTCGACAGCTGAGATTCATGCTTCACGTTCTTCTACAATTATAAAAAAAACTTCACCGTCTCTGAATCATCTCGTCAGATTTGTTTAAAGAGGAAAAAATGAAATCAAAGAGTTAAATTCCCAAATTAAAATCCATTTTACTTTGGTAACGACAGGAAGTAGCTGAGAGTTTTGATTCTTTCACAGTTTGAATCTCGTTGATCTGAATTTAATTCTTTAATTTCACCTTTTCATTAAACTCCATTCAGCTTCCTTCAGACCTCAAGACACAAAGTCCAGAAAATAATTTGTCTCAAGTATAAAAATGAAAGAATCTTTTACATCCGCAGGTTTTCACCACAGCACCTGTTGTCTGGAGAACGTCTGGAGAACGTCTGGAGAACGTCTGGAGAACCCTGTTGACTCTTTGAGGTTGGTCCATTCCCTCGAGCCCAGAATACGATGAAATGATAAAATTCCCTTCAGCTCCAGCGTCGCAGCTCGCTGGAGAAAAACTGCCCCAGTATTGAATGTTTTCAAAAAATAAATTACCCTCCGTTTCTCCTCCTGAAACCGTCTCTAATAATTTACTAGTGTTCAGTTGATTTACAGTGAGATGAGGCGGCAGCGGATCTTAAGGAGGCTCTGTGTGATATTTGATTTAGCTTTTTAAGGTGGAGCTGTTAAGGAGGCTCCGACGTGTCGCTGCGCTCCTTCTCCAGTTTTGTGTTTGTGGTCCCTGCGGACCTCCGGCTCCTCCTCCACCCTCAACCGGCCGCTGTCGACTCCCGGGGGTTGGCCCTCCGTCAACCGAGTCGGTGGGGTAGCGGGTTGGATCCTGGACGTCGCCATCGTCCCATCACCTCTTCTGCTCCCAGATCTCGGCCATGTTCAGGTCGAGCCGCTCGAGGCTCTTCAGCACCTGAATGTTCTCCGTGTAGAAGGCGACATCCACGACCACCAACCTGCAACAGGTGACATCTTTCAAACAGACGCAGGGAAAGTGTTCCACCGAAAATGTTTTGAATCACAAAATTAGTTTTTCAACCATTTATGTTCTTGTGTGTGTGTGTGTGTGTGTGTGTGTGTGTGTGTGTCAGTCACCCGTGCTGCGGTCCTCCATCATTAATGACCCCGAGTCGAGACAGTTGTCTCTTCAGGTGCATTTTAAAACCGGCATTTATCCTCAGGAACAACATCTGTACAGGAAACAAACACCAATGAAACCAGAACACCCCCCACAGCTCTCCTCTCTTTGATCCACACTCACCTGAGTCTGTTCTTCAGGTAGAAGCTCAGAAATGGCTTCGTGCATCTTCGCCATCTGTTTACAGACGTTTCTGAAACAGGCTGAGGGCATCGGAGCTTTGACTTCATACTGAGGAAACAACATCATCTTCATTGTCATCATCTCGCTGAGGTCTCACAGTTTATCAGAGTTGATACGGAGATAACAGACGATATCATTAATATGAGGTCACAGTGACCTTTGACCTCTAAAGTTACGATCGGTTCATCTTTGAGTCCAACTGAATTTCACACAGACGGACAGACGGACAGACGTCTCCGGTGTGGAGACATTCGTTAAAACAACAGGTCAAAGTTCAGCGTGTGTCTCTGACCTTTGATAAAACCTTCTCAAACAGACTGTCCATGATGGCCACCAGTTTGGCTGAGATCTCTGAGATGTGATCGTTGTAGTCCTGAAAATAAAAAATACAGAATTCTGAGAATTAAAAAAGCTCGACCCCCCCCCCCGCCCCCCTCCCCCGGTGGGTAACGTTGTGCTTCAGTGCGTTACCTTGGTGATGTGGTCGAAGTGTCTGAGGACGCTGAACTGTTTCGGCTGCAGTTTGGTCTTGAAGTGAGTTTTGATGATGGGAATGTAGAGAACCACGAGCTGCAGGCAGCGGGAAGCTAACGCTGCACACACACACACACACACACACACAGTGAGTATGATACAGCCGAGCTCATCAGACTGAACTCGTGAGCAGTTGAAGTTACGTACCCAGGTTTTTCGTTGTGATGGTCTTGAGGCCGACGACCTGCAGCGCTCCGGCTCCCAGAACCAGCTGGCAGCTCCGAGAGTTAAAGTGCTGCAGAAACAAAGAGAAGAAGGTTTTATTTTGATCTTCTGGAGTTTTTGATTCAATTTCTTATTTCTGGTTTTTACGTAAAAATATCTATTGTCTTATTTGATCATTTTCAATCTGACTAAAACCAAACACTGGTGCGGGCTGAGACCTTGAGGAGGTCGGACAGACGCGTCAGCATGTCGGTGGCGATGGATGGGATGTCGTTGACACACTGACAGTATTCCAGAAAGATCCGGATCAGCAGCAGAACCGTCCTGAAGGAACAGAAGACGACACTCAGATGAAGACTCACAAACGTTTTATATTTTGTTAAGACTTAAACTTCATTACATGTGTGAGTACCTACCCAACAACAGCATATTTTTGTCCATCGATGAGCAGGAACTCAGTGGGTTTCCTGTCGTTCGGACCTGAAGGAAGAAACATGTCACAGCTTGAGTCTGTGTGTGTGTGTGTGTGTGTGTGTGTGTGTGTGTGTGTGTGTGTGTGTGTGTGTGAAGCAGGGGATTAATGGAGGTGATATCTGGGGGAGGGGTTTGTCTTGGGGTACCTGGGGTTTTGCGCTCTGGTAGTGTTATTCTGCCGTCAGCGATGGAATTGACGAGATCTTGGAACTCGGCGGGAACCTCCGCCTGCTTCCAGCGCTCGTTATCCAGGAGGAGGCTGCAGGAGACGCACAACAACAAAGAGCTAACGTCATGACCAGGACACACAAAACACACGTGACAGCACCTCTGAATTCATGTGACACAGTTTGGTCTTTAGGAAGGACAACCTCAAAACATAATTCAATTATTAAAATTCATTTTCCACTCGTCTGTTGTGGCAGCGTTGCACTGACGCTCTGACCTGATGTGAAAATTAAAAGCTCTAGACGCCGCTGCTCGACATATTTCGGCTGCAGCTCACCTCAGTTTGGTCTTGCGCTCTTCGTGGAAGCGGTGGACGAAGCGATTGGCCTGGCTCTGTAGCGCTCCCCTCAGGGAGACGCTGCGCCTGCCACACAGCTCCTCCGTGTCCCTGACGAAACCCTCCACCGCCTGAGAGAGACACACGAACTCTGCCGAGCTCAGACGCTCCAGGGAACCATCCTGTCGGAGGCAAAGACAAACGCTGTTATTCACAAATTCAGTGGTTGTAACTGAAAAGTAAAAATGTGGAATTCAGGCGTGTGCGTCGGACCTTGGCTCTGGCCGTGAGGACTTTGACGCAGCGGTCGTGGCTGATGTCGGACGCCGTGTACAGCAGCTCCTGGATGTTGGTGATCACACGGTTCATCTCCTGCTCAGTGGGCATCACGTTCTCTCCGGACCTGAACGCAAACACAGCGACTGTGAAAGGACTGAAAACCGCTTCATCTATTTCATCTTGTGTGTGTTGAGGGATGTTTTCTACCTTTTGTACAGAGACGTTACATCTAAAGCTAAAGGATCAAACTGTTTTTTCACATTTAAGATCAAATTGAATTGATAATTCTTTAAAAAAATTAATAAAAAGCAGTTTGAAGGTCCAATAATAAAGAAACACGTACATGAGGCTCTGCTCCCGGCAGACGAAGCTCTCTGTGGCCTCACTGCCGGCTGCCTCCGCCCGGCCCTGCTGGATCCTGGAGCCCGTCGCGGAGCTCTGATCCTGGGGCGCTGCCGCCTGCTGCTGCTGGGCCTCGTTCAGAGCGTCGCTGATGAACATCCCCTCGTGGGTGAGGTAGGCCAGCTCTGCCTCCCCCTGCAGGAGCGAAGGATCCTGGGAAGACTCCTGAGCTGAGGCACTGGAACTCGCCTCCTCCAGGAGCCGGTTCTTTTGGTTTGAGTCCAGAACCTCCTGAACCACGTTTCTGATCACGCTCAGCGTCGCCTGACAGACAGAGGGATATTTCATCATCACTTATTATTTAACCGTCTCGTTGCAGAGACCTCAGGCGTGAGCCCTGACTCACCTTGATTCTTTGCAGGAACAGAAGGAAACTGTCAAAGACGCTTTTCAGCAGCTCAAACCACTGAGGGAACGTCATCAGACGCATCTGCTCCGCTAGCCTTGACAGACGTACACACACACACACACACACACGTTAAAAACGTATTTATTTTCCTTATTTATAATTAAAATTGGACTAAATGTTAAAACAATTCCTTCTGATGCCGTAACTTTTAAAAAGTGCTCTTGTGGCCTACGTGTAA
Organism: Paralichthys olivaceus; assembly: GCF_024713975.1. NCBI lineage: Eukaryota > Metazoa > Chordata > Actinopteri > Pleuronectiformes > Paralichthyidae > Paralichthys > Paralichthys olivaceus. Next base: position 874,837 of record NC_091100.1, read on the forward strand.
TAAAAATAAATGAATTTATATAGTTAATATTACAGATAATTATTATTATCATCATTATAGTGATGTGGAATTTCATTACAAGCAGCTCCAAAGATAAAAACATTTTCCAGTCACACACAACGTAAACACATGTTCATGTTTCTACTCACTTAGTGACGACTTCAGTGTCGATTTCTTCGATGTGGAAAACACTTTCTGCCACACACTTAGAAACAAGCACGACAACAATATGAACATTTGTTCAACGAGCTGTTAACATGTGAACATCACAGATAAACGTCAGCGTCGTCACCTGAGCTACGATGGCCTTCGCTGCTAAGATCATCTCATCGCTGTAAATGTCCAGAAAGTCCAGCTTCCTTTGTCTCAGAAGACCGAACACCAGCGACCCAAGACGATCCTGAGGCGCACACACACACATGCACACACACATGCACACGCACACGCACACACACACACACACACACACACATAGGGAAATAGAAAAAAATACTCAGTTCCAATCCACTGAGCTGAAACTCCGCAGGCAGCAGTTTGAGACAGAGGAGAGTTTTCATTTGACATTAATTCAAATTTCTGTCCAACATTCCCTCAGCAACATAATTAAACATAATAAAGACAATTAAAACCAAAGGCTCATTTATGCTGCCTTAGAAAAACAGACATGTCTGTTTCAGTGGCCACATACTTCCATCATGTGTCCTTTACATGTCCTTTACTGCCCCCCCACAGTTTCTGGTGGTACTGCTCTGTTTCGCCCGTATCCAACAAATACAGACAAAATAAATGCAGAGTCCGAAGGCTCCGTCTGTTTCTGTGTACGTATCTAAAGCTGAGCATAAATGAGCCTTTATTCAGGGCCGGGACACATCAAAATATTCACATGTTGACGATTTGAAAAAATCGATTTGAAACTGAATTCAGTAAAAAGGACGAAGAGACAGGAGAAGAATAGAAACAGAAACCCGACCAGGAGCGATTGATTCCAGAAGCCACAGGATTTATAATAAATACTGATGAATGGCTGTTGATTTCAGCTCATAGATGATTTGATTAGTTTCACCTGAACGACTCTGAACAGTTATAACATCAATATTTGATCGATCACTGATCAACATCCTGATCACTGAGTCTGATTTCAGCACCAAAAAAAGGATTTCATGAAGTTCGTGTGGTTCAATCATTTTTGTGTCAGTGGTGTGTGTGTGTGTGTGTGTGTGTGTGTGTGTGTGTGTGTGTGTTTGTGTGTGTGTGTGTGAGTTGTGTGTGTGTCCCACCTTTATGGAGTCAGCGTTTGGTTTTTGAACCTGTGATGAGCACATCACATGTTAAATACATGTATGAACAGCTGAGCTCAACATCATCGACCTTTAACTTCTGAGGACAAAACTGTTGAATGTGTTTTTATGAAGCCTCAGTTTGACATTTTGTTCGGCGCCATCTTGAGGACACTGCACACCCACTTCCACCTGCACCCATTTGACAGTACCAGCTGTCAATCACACTGCCCCCCCCCCAATCCACTGGTGCTTTCAGGTCAGTTTGACTCTAAATGATCTGAATTGATAAATGAACATCAGCTGTTTGAAGAAGACTTGAAACTAGAGACTGAGACAAAAACCTGTTTGTTTACTGACGTTAACAATCAAATCATTTCTGGAACCAAAGATTATGTATATTTTTTTATAATGACTTAATAATGTGGCCTCATTTGTCACTGCAACATAAAATCCTGCAGCTCAGTGGAAACAACACAACCCTGACTGACAGTGAAGAGAAGTGAAATGTGTGTTTTGTGCAGTGAAACGGTTTTAAAGTGAGAAATCTTTAAAGAGAATAAAAACATTTCTGTTTCTGGTAAAAAAATGTGTCATCATTGATTCTTTTCCACAAGGGTTACCAGTGATTTAAAAAGATACTGACAGCTCCACATGTTTTATTTATTAAACTTTCATTCCTTCAGAAGAAATGTATTTCTCTAAATGTTTTCGAATGTGGTTCTTATTGAACGTTATTAGAATTTGTGAAACATGAAACGACTTCCCTCACTTGTTGTTTTGTCTGTTTGGTTGTATCATTACATTCAGACCATTTATTATTTCCACCGGCAGGTTTTAGTATTTGTGACACACATAATGTGACAAACACGTGAGTTAATGACAGGAAACCGTCAGGCTGTAAAGTTGAAACGTGATTTGTGACAGAGGAGTTATTTCAGACCTTCTCCAGAACCTGCGGCTCGTCCCTCAGGCTGCGGCTCAGGTCGCTGCGGGCGTACATGCTGAAGTCCTCCACCATCATCTTATCAATCAGCTTCTCCAGCTCACACAGCTGTGAGCCGAGATGTCTGAGAGACACAAACACACAGTCAGCTCCGCTCTGACAGATGTGACATCAGCGGTGTTACCGCTCAGTGCTGCAGCTGCAGTTCATGTTCTGACAGGATCAGTCACACTTCAGGCGCATGCACACACACACACACACACACACACGCACACACAGTAGTCTGTGTCTCCTCACCTGAAGCTGTGGATTCCCTGCAGCTCCTGCTGCAAGACCTCCTTGGTGGTTGCGATGAGCTCCAGTGCTCCGACAAACTCTGAGGTGGAGAGCAGCAGCTGCACCGTGGGCTGCGTCTGATGCACTGCCGCCATCAGCTTCAGCTTGTTGTGCAGCTTCACGCAGTTGTTGCGGGTCAAAGCAGTGCGGAGGGCCTCCAGCGGCCCCTGGCACATGACGCGATCCATGGCAGCGGTTCGACCCCGCAGGATGGCAACGGCCCGCTGCGTCTCCAGCAGCTGGTCCTGCAGCTCGTGCTGCGAGGACATGGCGTGAAAAAAAGCCTCAGAGCGCAGGGAGATCTGGCGGGCGATGCTCACCTCCACCACGTCCAGATAGTGACTCAGCTGCAAAGCAGAAAAAACAACAGATTTCCTCAACACAAAGAAGAGTTGTTTAAAATCAAACGTGGTGGAACGGACTCAGGATACCACCAGCTGATACTTCGGTACCAAAGCACTGACACCTGCTCTCTGCTGTCTGAGGCTGACAGAACCACGGTCAGCAGGTTTGGGTTGATGTGGTGAAAATATGCTCATAAAACCCGGTGACGTGTGAATTCACCTTCTCCTGCAGCAGTTTGGAGGAGGCCACGTCTCTGCTGCTCTTCCCTCCTGCGCTGGTGAAGTGAGACCAGGGAAGGACGGCGCCGAAGATGGCCGGGTCCTCCAGAGCGAAATCCGGCTTCATGAAGATCTGGAAATTGAAAGTACAGACAAACAGGACACCGTGAGACAACCAGTTAACAGGTGGAACAGAACGAGACACTTTCATACTCGTCCAGGAGAAAGAGAATAAAGTCGGTCTGTTACCTTTGGGACTTGTTCCAGCTCCGCTCTGGACTTTTCTGGAGGAAACAAACAAACAAAAAACTCTGGATCAGTCAGACGTCATTATGACCATAATTAACACATACATGTAAACACAGACTGTTAATTATAATTTAGAATTAAAACCAACAAAAATCAGCAGGTAAATCAATACGGAAAATAATATTAATAATCACTAGTTCCAGACTGTAAAAATGTATAAGAACAAATAAAATAAATCTATTATCACGATACACTGTCTGACCTACAGCTGTGGACAGATGTGTTTTCACTTTTGTCACAAGAATTAGAAAAAGATATCTGAGTCGTCCAGTAGAGCTCATAAACACATCTGGTTATTATGAGCTCTACTTCCTGTGATAAAAATATATGAAAGACAACATCGTGAGAGAAGCTTCAGCGATCATCGATTTCTAGTCAACAATCAATCAGTGTTCATGAGTTCTCTGGTGTTTTTATGGACTGAGGAGGACGTGGGCAGGGAGAGTCCTGTGACAGCTGCAGGTTAATAATTAATACCGTGGTTGGTGGTGATACTGGAGACGGCGTCCACGTCGTCTTTGTTCGGACAGATCGTCTTGCAGCGCTCGTGGATTTTTTCCCTCTTAAAAAAGAAAACATGGAAAAACAAAAGGGTCAAAGCGATTTGACTAGAACTGACTTTTTCATCATTGTAGCATTGTGCTCGTTGCACAGCAGAAAACAAATCTGCTTTCCTCTGAGCTTCACCTCAAGTGAGGAAGTAAAGCTGCTCAGTCAAGAGAAAATAAAGCAGCACACAGGAATCAGGAAGTATCGTGTCTCCATTGACTCTGTGACATCTCTCTAAAACCTGAGGGAGGAAATAATTACTTGACTTTTTTTAAATCCTGACGGAACAGAAAGACGATGTTCCAGGTCACATAAGCTGTTTTCAAACGACCTGTGGACGAAGTCTGGAGAATTGGGTCCAGACCCGTAGTTTGCTTTTACACACATGCACATTGCAGCGAGCGGTTCTCAGACGCATTCACAACAACAACTAATCCTCCACATCATTCAGGCGAGAGGTGACAGAGGCAGGAAGTAACAAATCAATTCCACTGCAGAGATCACAGACACTGGTGTCGACTGCGCTGAGCTGAAACTGCTCCGACAGGATTCCTGACACACCCGCTACGAGCCACGGTCAGGTGACACTGAACATGACAGGTATCAAACCAGCCACACCATCACCATTTTTTGCAGTGAGGTTACAGAGATGTGGTCGGCAGTGAGAGGATGTGTCCTCCCTGTGTGGTTGTTACCTGAGCCGTCTCCTGCAGGTACGGTCCGAAGTGTTCCCTGGTGATGTTGGGGAGGTAGAAGGAGGGCATCACCTCCGTTTCTGCAAAGTCCAGGCCCCACGATTTGGTGAAAAAGTCGGACTCCCGCTTTGCAAGCCGGGGGTCGTTCAGCGCGGCGGGGAGGTTGACCTTCGAGCTGTACACCGTCCACCTGTCGTGCTCCGCCACCACAGATGGGCCATCGCACAGGCCCCGTCCCTCACCTGCAAAAGTGCGTGGTCAGAGTCAGACGTTTCATGAAAAATCTAAATTTATATTTCTAGTTTTCTAGAACAATGTAAAGGATGTTTCCACTGGATGTTAAATTAACATTAGCCACAGAGGCTAAGAGCAAAAACTGTGACAGGTCAGAATGTGTTTCAGTAGTGTGCAGTGTTTCCCACCGGTGGGTTCCTTGGGGCAGACGTCAGGCAGCAAGCGGAGAGGCCGGCGGCAGGACGGGGAGCGATCCCTCTCCTTGTGATATATTCCATCTCGGCCTCTACCACCGGGACGAGGCACTGAGGAGGAGCTGTGGCTGGAGGCCATGACATTGGGACACGCCTCCTAAGAGGCTAGCTGGACACACACAAAAACACACACAAAAACACACACACACACACAGAAACTGAAAACAAATCAAATGATAAAGCTCATTGATATAAAGTGTAAAAAGATAGACGACTTCCAAAAAGTGAAGCCAAACATCTGGATTCTGTCTGTGAGAACAAATGTCTGAGTCAAACATCAGAGTGAGTCCAGGAGAGAAAACAGCAGGAAAATGTGGACTGTGGAGGTGTGAGACCCTCGTCTCATCCCAGTGATGAGGATCAGAGGAAACATCTCCACCGGCTGCTTGTTTCTAACACTGAAGCTTCTCAACCTCTGAGGTAAAAATAGAAATTATTGAGTGATTAAGACTTTTGGAGACGTGACGCTCTGGAGGGTCTGACGCTGCTCGTCGACCATCACAGACTTCATCATGAGCAGCTCCGTGTTCTGTCTGTAGATACAAGTAAAAATCTTGAACTGAAAATTGCATTTACTATATGTTGTACTGACGGTTTGTGTCTTCTGATCCTTTTTAAACTCTGGGTTTGATATTAATTGTCGGAATCAGAATCAGAAAAGCTTTATTGCCAAGTAAGTTTACACATACATGGAGTTTGTTTTGGTGTTGTTGGTGCATGTCAGACATCTCTAAATATAAGAAGATAAGAAAATCAAGTATTAAAATGTAAAAATATAAATATTCAATATATACACGGTATGTTTTTGAAGGTAAAAGGAAAAATAAGAAGAGTATGCAGAGTATATAGCTGAGCGTTAATGTAACGGATAGAGTTGTGGTAGTTTGTGTGGTTATATATTTCTCCTTGGGTGTCCAGAGAGGTGCCATGAAACAAGAACATGAATCATTATGATTATTACTTTTTAAACCTCCTGAGGGAAACGAATGAACCTACAGACGAGATGTTAGAGATGATTGAGATGAAGCAGTTGTGTTCCCACATCTGTGACTGACTGAACCTGAATGAAACCTCAGGATGGTCGAACTGAGTTTTTTATTCTAACGACAGAATATTTCATGCAGATCTTCTTGATTTATCTTGATTTATCTTGATTTATCTTTATTTATCTTCAGGTGACTCGAACTGTCTCATCTCTGCTGAGCCTCCAGTGACAGCAGCTAGCCACCTAGCCTTAGCTTAGCTCCGGAGCACTTGCTGCCTGTTCGGCATCGAACCCGCGGCGCTGACAGTGACGTCAACACGAGCAGAAACGTGCCAACGTGCGTTTTCTGTTATTTATCGATGACGCAGCGGCTGAAGATCAGAAGAACCGCGGCCTGTGACCACAGCTAATGCTAAAGCTAATGTTGTCAGGGGTTACACGTAGGCTGGCTAACGCTAGCAGGCTAGCAGGCTAGCTCGCTGGCGGACGGACCGGAGGAGCAGCGGCGCAGTGACCGCCGGGCTCGAACTCTGTACCTGTGGTGTGAGGAGCAGCCGCCGGTGTTTCTCCTCTTCATCATCTCCTCTTCATCGCTGACACACCGGAGGAGCCAAGAGCTGGACTACGGCACCGGACACCGCCGGTAAACTACCCAGCATGCACCGCAGCAGACTTGGGGGGCGGGGTCACAGCGCATTGTTGCCACCTGTCGTCCACAGGTGTCACATCACATCCGGTAACAAAAATAATAAATTAGTAAACAGAAAGAAATTATCCAATAATACTTCTAATTATACTTCTAATTATACTTCTAATTATACTTCTAATTATACTTCTAATAATACTTCTAATAATACTTCTAATTATACTTCTAATAATACTTCTAATTATACTTCTAATAATACTTCTAATTATACTTCTAATAATACTTCTAATAATACTTCTAATTATACTTCTAATTATACTTCTAATCATACTTCTAATCATACTTCTAATTATACTTCTAATTATACTTCTAATCATACTTCTAATTATACTTCTTATTATACTTCTAATTATACTTCTAATCATATTTCTAATCATACTTCTAATTATACTTCTAATAATACTTCTAATCATACTTCTAATTATACTTCTAATAATACTTCTAATTATACTTCTAATAAACAGAGATACATCATTTCATACACAATGAACTCGGTTCTTTAACAACACATTCATTAATTCAATTATATGTTTCTCCATTTATTTATACATATACACACGTGATACTACACTAAATAAAAAAGATTCAAAAATGTGAAATTGTATTTTAAATAATCTCCAGCCCCTTCTGTAACAATCGTGTCTAGATCTGGTCTAAATGGTTTTATAGTCTGATGCGTTCTTTTTTCGTGTTACGAAACTTTAAGGAATGAAACAGATTTCTGCACTCCTTATTTCAAACTGGGAGCTTTGGCCTCATGGTGGCGCTAGAGAAAAGGTCAGAGGGTCCCATGATGGCATCATAAATCCTTTTCCTGATCGTGAATATCCATAACTTCCTGATAAGTCATGTTTTTGTTATTGTACACAAGCTTTCATTGTGAGATGAAGTATTTAAGTGTTTGATGTTCAGTTCTGTATGTACACTTTCTGTGGATTAAATAAAGTTGTTTTTATAAAAGGTTGAGTGTAAGTGGAGTCAGATTTTCTCTGCACAGTGGTTCTTCTTTCCTAACTCATTTCCTAACTCCTTATATCTTCTCCTTCTCATCTTTCCTTGACCTTGTGACATATTTCATCGGGGTCAAGGAACAGTGGTTAGGAAAGAGATTATTTTTCACGCTACATGATGTCATCACCACAAGATGGCAGCGTTTGTATCAGAGACATGAACCAGAGGAAGTGGAGACTTGTCGTCCATTTTTATTAACAATCGAAGTTCCAGGGAAACAGATCAAAACATTCATGGATGAACGGACACAGAAATCAGTTTGAGTGAAAACGCTGGGAAACATGGCCGCTGTTAAATTAATTTACAAAAGAATAAATAAATCACACATGAGGTCAAAACTGCCAGAGTCATATATAAATATTAAAAAAAGAGTAGAAATCAATAAATGACGTAAATGTGTCAAAATGAAGTTAAATTCATTTAATTTTAAGGATTAAACTATGAAAGTTCTCAAACTCAGAGCTCATTGTTCCGTGCAGACGCTTCAGACAAGACGTCTGATTGGTCTTAGTCCAGTGGACTTTGGAAGATGAGTCTGATGCAGCCGACGTCTCCGCTCAGCGGCTGGATGCAGAATGGGCAGGCGGCATGGAAGGCGTGCGTGCCGTGCGGCAGCAGGATCTGACTCCAGTACGCCGCTGTCTTCTTGGAGCAGACGTGACCGCAGGGGACAAAGGCGTGAGTGGGGGGCTCTGCATCCAAATAGAATCCCGCCTCACAGCCCAGCCACAGCGGCACGTAGGGGCCCTGTGCCCGGCACATGGGGCACTCTCTCTCCTGACAGTCCACCTCCACCTCGGGGTGGCGACGCCCCCCCCAACCATGGTAGCCGTGCACGTGGCCGCAGCGCAGGTAAGCCCAGGGCTGCTTCTCGTCCAGGACGTCTTTGCGGCGCAGGCTGGGGAAGGCGAGCGTATTGAAGCCCACCGGACACTGCGGCCGCCCGGCGTTCAGCTCCTGCCGCAGCACCTCCAGGTGTTTGACGGTGGGAGTGTGCGCCAGGCCCTCGGCCGTCCGCCACAGCAGGGTGGCGCCGCACAGGTCGATGAGCGAACCATCCACCAACTCGTTGGACTCAGAAGAAACCTGAAGAAGAGAAGGATGAAACGGCTTCGTCCACACGAATACGATTTATTTTAAAAACAGAAATGACGTCGGTCCAGACGAATCTGTTCAGATCTTTATCAGACAGTTTTTTTGTGCGTTGATGGTGAGAAAGATTCAAAATGAGCTTCTCTACAGCTGGAGGAGAATTCTATGTGACAGGGTTGGTGTTCAGTTAATCAGTTTCTCAGTATTTATAACTTTTCCTCTGTTTAATTTGCTCGTGTGCGTTCGTGCTCAGTGTGTTCTCACCGTCTTCCCCCTCTGCTGAGCCGACCTCGTCTCCCGCAGCATGAGGACGTCGCCGCAGACTGAGATTTCCCTCCACAGGCCGGGTCTGGAGTCCTGGCTGAAGCCGTGACGCGGGTGCATCACCAGGACACCATTGGTGGTCAGTCCGTCCATCTGGCCGTCTTGCATCCTCCACTTGGCCGCCCTCTCCTGTTAAAAAACTTTTAGTGTTTAATGTTTTAAAGGTTCAGTGTGACAGATTTAGGTGAAAGGGATCCATTGGCACAAATTGAATATAAAATAATTCTCATGATGTGTGTTTCGTCTAAATTGTATGAATTGTTGTTTTCTTTACTCTAGAATGGGCCTTTATATTAAAATACTTTATACTTGAATACTTTATATTTTAAACACTTTATATTTAAATACTTTATATTTTAAACACTTTATATTTAAATACTTTATTTTTAAATACTTTATATTTACATGGAGGGGGGGTCCTTTCTAAAGAGGCCGCCATGTTTTTTACATTAGTCCAGACTGGACAAACTTTTTTATCTTTTTTAACAACTGAAGCTGTCACAGTTTCTTTTTCATGTTTGGAGGGAGAGGGTGAGGTGAGGGGTGTTCAGCTGCAACATGACACTTCACCACTAGATGTCACTGAATTCTACACACTGCACCTTTAATGTTTAACAAAGTTATTTGTGATTAGGTGAAATACAAGTGACCGGGAGCACAGGTGTTATGGGCCTACCCCGAGGAAGATGTTCTTGGAGGAGTTGAAGCCAGCACCGTAAATCCGAGCAGCGTACGGTGGATTTCTTTGGCAGATGATGCGGCAGGCAAAGCGGGAAATTGTGCTCTGAGACGCCTGAGTGTCGGCGAGGCCCTGACCACCGGGCACCATGTCTGTCACAACAAAGTCGATGGGATTCTCCGTAGAACGTCCGATCTGTGAGCAGAGAAACGCAGTGTGTTTGAGACTCAGTGACCTACACCGAGTATCAACAGATCAGAACAACCACATGACACCAGACAGTACAAGAAGCATGAAAAGTCAAAGAGATCAAGAACAAAACCTTCCTTTAAATTCCTTTTTTATCATTTACTTCATTAACGTCTTTTCTCTCATTTGTTTATTTTGCCTGAACATCTGAATCCAGACTCTGAGACGAGCAGGATCTAAAATTAGAAGTCACCATGTGGGAGTAAAAACTAAAAATAAATAAGGTCCATCTCCATTTCTGAAACACGACAACACACATGCTCATTGACTATGTTTGATATTGTTTTAGAATGACCTTCGAGTCCACTGTCATAGAGCTGCTGCTAAAACTCACCGTGTTAACGCAGAGTCCGAGCGAAGCATCCCACCCAAAATCCAGAGACAATTAAACAAGGTGTTTCAGAGATGAGGGCTGAGAGAGTTTCACTTTTTTTATTACTGGCATTGAGCTGCAGTGTTTGTCGCAGGTCAGAGAGGACATATTGATCAGAGATGATGAAAACCCAGGAACCGCATCATCTGTGTGCAGATCTGCAGCCGTGTGGAAAACATCACGGCTGGAAACCGGTTCCAGTTGAGCTTTAAGTTTTTTAAATATGTGAAACACACGTTCCTGTCAATACTTTCTGAGTGAACATTAACTGAGCGAATCTAAAGCGAGAGAAGGTAAATGAGGACGAAGAGTTTGAGATGTCAGCTGTACCTTCAGGACGCTCTCTTTCCAACTCGTGGATATAAAACATACGTGTGACTGAGTCTGTCTGGATCAACCGAACACTATAGGTGGAGTTCTTATTGTCTGGACGACACAGACCTGGAACATGTCTGTGCTGCTGTCGTGGGTGTACTCCACCACCACCGTCTGTGCCCGGGACAGAGTGTACGATATACTGTGCTGCTCCTTGTTGCTGACGGCCTGAAACACAGGAGAGAACAACGTTCAAACAAACATGTGGAAAACTTCAGAGGACATTTCTGAAGATTCTCAGTCGTCCAGGTCACAGTGACTTCAGGAGCATTAACCAAGAGGCTTCTTCTGTTCTGTGTGAATAATGACAAGTGATGATGATGATGATGATGATGGATGATGGATGGATGATGGATGATGGATGGATGATGGATGGATGGATGATAGATGATAGATGATGGATGATGGATGATGGATGATGGATGGATGATGATGGATGGATGATGGATGGATGATGGATGGATGATGATGGATGAGCTCTCACCTTGGTGGCCTGGGTGGTGCAGGATGTGTGGACGGTGCTTGGTTTCACACCGTTGGCTTTGTTTCTGCGACACAGAGCGAAGCGACTTTTCCGACGCCCTTTGTCCCCGGAGGGAAGAGAGCCGTTACATCTGAGGACATGACATCACACAACTGTTCACCAACAAACAGCTGGAACTGTTTACTAACAAACAGCTGGAACTGTTCACCGACAAACAGCTGGAACTGTTTACTAACAAACAGCTGGAACTGTTTACTAACAAACAGCTGGAACTGTTTACTAACAAACAGCTGGAACTGTTTAACAAACAGCTGGAACTGTTTACCAACAAACAGCTGGAACTGTTCACCGACAAACAGCTGGAACTGTTTACTAACAAACAGCTGGAACTGTTTAACAAACAGCTGGAACTGTTTACCAACAAACAGCTGGAACTGTTCACCGACAAACAGCTGGAACTGTTTACTAACAAACAGCTGGAACTGTTTACTAACAAACAGCTGGAACTGTTTAACAAACAGCTGGAACTGTTTACCAACAAACAGCTGGAACTGTTCACCAACAAACAGCTGGAACTGTTTACTAACAAACAGCTGGAACTGTTCACCAACAAACAGCTGGAACTGTTCACTAACAAACAGCTGGAACTGTTCATTAACAAACAGCTGGAACTGTTTACCAAATAACAGCTGGAACTGTTTACTAACAAACAGCTGGAACTGTTCACCAACAAACAGCTGGAACTGTTCACTAACAAACAGCTGGAACTGTTTACTAACAAACAGCTGGAACTGTTCACTAACAAACAGCTGGAACTGTTCATTAACAAACAGCTGGAACTGTTTACCAAATAACAGCTGGAACTGTTTACTAACAAACAGCTGGAACTGTTCACCAACAAACAGCTGGAACTGTTCACTAACAAACAGCTGGAACTGTTTACTAACAAACAGCTGGAACTGTTCACCAACAAACAGCTGGAACTGTTCACTAACAAACAGCTGGAACTGTTCACTGACAAACAGCTGGAACTGTTTACTGACAAACAGCTGGAACTGTTTACCAACAAACAGCTGGAACTGTTTACCAACAAACAGCTGGAACTGTTCACCAACAAACAGCTGGAACTGTTCACCAACAAACAGCTGGAACTGTTTACCAACAAACAGCTGGAACTGTTCACCAACAAACAGCTGGAACTGTTTACTAACAAACAGCTGGAACTGTTTACCAACAAACAGCTGGAACTGTTTACTAACAAACAGCTGGAACTGTTTACCAACAAACAGCTGGAACTGTTCACTAACAAACAGCTGGAACTGTTTACTAACAAACAGCTGGAACTGTTTACCAACAAACAGCTGGAACTGTTCACCAACAAACAGCTGGAACTGTTCACCAACAAACAGCTGGAACTGTTTACCAACAAACAGCTGGAACTGTTCACTAACAAACAGCTGGAACTGTTTACTAACAAACAGCTGGAACTGTTCACCAACAAACAGCTGGAACTGTTTAACAAACAGCTGGAACTGTTCACCAACAAACAGCTGGAACTGTTCACCAACAAACAGCTGGAACTGTTTACCAACAAACAGCTGGAACTGTTCACCAACAAACAGCTGGAACTGTTTACTAACAAACAGCTGGAACTGTTCACTAACAAACAGCTGGAACTGTTTACTAACAAACAGCTGGAACTGTTCACCAACAAACAGCTGGAACTGTTCACCAACAAACAGCTGGAACTGTTTAACAAACAGCTGGAACTGTTCACCAACAAACAGCTGGAACTGTTTACCAACAAACAGCTGGAACTGTTCACTAACAAACAGCTGGAACTGTTTACTAACAAACAGCTGGAACTGTTCACCAACAAACAGCTGGAACTGTTCACCAACAAACAGCTGGAACTGTTTAACAAACAGCTGGAACTGTTCACCAACAAACAGCTGGAACTGTTCACCAACAAACAGCTGGAACTGTTTACCAACAAACAGCTGGAACTGTTTACTAACAAACAGCTGGAACTGTTTACCAACAAACAGCTGGAACTGTTTACTAACAAACAGCTGGAACTGTTTACCAACAAACAGCTGGAACTGTTCACTAACAAACAGCTGGAACTGTTTACTAACAAACAGCTGGAACTGTTTACCAACAAACAGCTGGAACTGTTTAACAAACAGCTGGAACTGTTCACCAACAAACAGCTGCTCAGTAAAATGTGAATGTTTAACTTTATTTCTCAGAGTTTCTGCTCATCACATGTCGACGGAGTCTCAAAGCACAGACGAGCTTCAGTCCAGATTCAAAAGCAGGAAGTTGTGTTTGATGTGGTTTACGACCGGAGCTCCACTGATACAGAGTTTTAGGGGACGAGGCAGAAAATAATATCGTGGAGGGAGTAAAAGAAATAGATACTAATATATCAGTGGATATATATATTTAAAAAAATATGATGAAGATGTCGATATCAAACTAAGAAAGTTTAACATAGACTTTATTAAATAACTATAAACTCAATGTGCAATAATCATTTTCTATCCAAGCATCTTCAAGATCATGTGTGCAGTACCGTTAATGTCGTGTGTTTATATTTTATTTTGTTTAGTATCTTCCATTGATCCTTGCCTGACATTGATCATTTCCCTCTGCTACTGTAACACAGTAAATATCATGTACCATATCGGAACTAATAAAGTTGATCTTAACTTAACAATAAAAATAAAACCCAAATTCAAACAAAGAAGAACTTGAACAAAGAAAATGAATTACACATCCTTTCTGCATTGTTCACGTCACCAAATATAAATGCTGATTCTGATGATGTATGAAAGATTCATATCGGACAATTTTATCAAAAGATAAATCTGTCCGGATCTACTTTGAACTTCTCTCTGATGAAAATCAGCCTGAGGATCATTATTCTCGCAGCGTTAGAAAACAAACTGAGCGTCACGTTGCTCTTGTGTGTAAAAGTGGGTTTTCGTCGACGTTATCTCCAGAGCGCTGCCAGACGCAGGTAAACAAACATTCGTGTTCAGTTAAGAGCAGAAACATTCTTTCGCAGGATAAAACAAACTTCCTGTGTTTCAGATCAGTAACGGTCAGACCCGTTCTCAGACAAACGTTGGCCTCCCCCTGCAGCCGTGTGGCTCCACAGTACCACACACAACTCAACCTCTGTTTTCACAAACTACAAGGCTCTTTAGATTTAAACTCAATGACCGGTGGTCGGATTCAGGCTCTGCCCTGACCTTTTAATTCAACATGTGACCACTACGATACAACAGCAAACAAAAGGCCTGACGCCACAGCAGCAGCAGCAGCTTCGTTCCTCACATCCCTCCATCAGTCAGCTGCTTCTTCACTGCGGTGGACATCCAGAGGTTTTGTTGCTGCCCAACAAAACCTCTGGATGTCGATTTCACTCAGTGCATAAAGAGCAGAGGTCAAGTGAAGTGAATCTGATTCATCAGTGAATTCATTCTCATTTAAACATGTTACAACAAACAGAAGTTTGTTGGAAAGGTTTGTCGAACACATCAACACACAATGAGCGAAATGATCTCATTCGCGGTGATCTTTTCTTTAGACCATGGTTGTTTCAGGGTAAAAACAAAGTGTGTAAATCTTCACACAAGTTGTCAGTGTTGTTTTCGGAGCAGATGTAAAATGTGGTGAGTGAACATCTCACCCCAGCAGCAGCAGCTCTCCATATTTGATGGGTCCTTTGGTAGAGGTGTGGGAGGTGGGGATGTTTTCCTGCCCGAGTGAAAACATCTGTGCGGCGTTCTGAGGGGGGGGGGGGCGGCGAGGACTTTCCCCCAGTGTCGCCCTCAGAGCGTCTCCATCACCACACGTTCGAGACACGTCACCTACACACACGACAAAAAGAAGTTTAACTTCACAGACACACATTCACAATGATTCAATGTGAAGTGAGTTTCTGCTTTACGTCACTTTGAATATTTAATTTAAAATGTGTGAACAACTGCTCTGACAAAACACACAGAGGCTTCAACACAGCTTCACACATGACAACAATACACCCACACTGTCTTTGTGCTGGGAGCAGTGGCACACAATCTACGCATTGACTGCAGAGCACTGAGCGAGGCTGTGAGGTGGAAACAGGACCATTGACTTCCATGTCAGGGTGAGTCAGTGTGCAGCCGCAGCACTGGGCCTGATGCTGTCATCCTATGTCCCGCAGGAAAACAACCGCAAAACAAACCGAGCATTCATCCATTCATTCATTCGTGAGTCCAGCTCTGAGGTTGAGACACTGCAGAGGACACAGCGTCATCACACGTCTGACTTACACTGATTATCAGGGCGAATTATGCACCGACGCTTTTGTTCTGAGGCGACAGAGAGTTCAGGCTTTACTCAGGGTTAGTTATTTGGGGTTTTGTAGAGTTAGCTTGGTTCTTGTAATCTTCCAGCAGCTGGAGACAAAGTGAGTCGACAGAGAAACATCATGTACACTGCATCCTTTATATTCTGTATATTTAAAAAGTATAAATATGGTTTGAATACAGCGGAACAGTTTGTTCAAATCTTACATTTGACGTCCACGTCAGCGTCTCTGTGAGGGCCGGGGGAAACCATGAACCACCCACTGTTCTCATGGAGAATATGCCTGAGGGAATCTCTTTCACCATTTAAACCATGGAGATGAGTGAATATTGAAAACACTGTCACTCAGGGACGAGACGGACACTGACCACGTCTGAAGAACAGTGTCCTGGGGGGAAACCCTGCAGCCGGTTTATATATAGTTATGAGTATAATGAAAAGAAAGAGAGCCTCCTCCCTCCATCCATCACGAGCAGAGCTTCATTCAAACTCCATGAACGCAGTCAGGCAGTGAAGAGGCAGCGGACAGAGAGTAATTCACTGCCTGTAACTGGACACCAGAGAGGACGACTGCTGGAGTGACTGGTCTGAGACAAACCCTCTGTTGTGAATCTCTTTCCTCTCGTGACGGAGACGTAACCTCCGCCCACAGACTCCGTCCATCACTCGTGCCTCAGATCTCATGGTTTTCTCATCGACGACACGAAGCTCTTTGGAGTTCAGCTTCTTCGCACAGCCTTGTCGGCGTTGCCGTGGCAACAACTACATTTTTAACATCAAGCGGAAGATGAAGCTACGCTCTTCATCGCGGCGCCCACTCCGCGTCACGCTCATCATATTAGCGTATCTTTGAAGCCGAAGTTGTTTCATGCGTGGAAAAAAAAAAAAGGGTCTCAATGTGTCTGAACTGAAACACAACTGAATGCTGGATATTACCCATGATCCTCTGCTTCCTGAACAAATCCACCAAACTGTTCAGAGTTCTTCATGTTTTAAAGTTTGCTGCTGACTCTGGTTGTTAAGAACTGATCTCAGTTCAGCTTCACTCTTCCACTGGAGCTGATGGAGACTCTCAGTCACTTGTTCTCTCAGGAGATGAACCCACTCAGCAGAGTGAGAGAACAGACTCAGGGAGCGAAGGAGGAAACGTTCTCCACACATCAGACTCATCTTATGATGATTTTAAGTTTCTCCCTGCAGCCTGAGGAAGTAAAGTTCAGCTTTGGGCATCTTCACGAGCAGCTCACTAAAATACGTGTTTTCATAAGAGCCCTGAAGAGGAAATACCCCCCCAGTCTGCACACACACGTCACAAACACACACCACACACACACGTCACAAACACACACCGCAAACACACGTCACACACATACACACCTGACCCATTTCCCCAGTTCACCATGGCAACAGACAGAGATAAAGAACAATGTCAGTGAACAAACTGCCGATGTTTAAAACAGTGTGCGTTGGGTTGAGGGGCTGAAACAGTGTTTAACATATAGTTTAATTCTGAGCAGATTAAAGCGATGGCTCCATTCCTGCACCATGAAAACACCAGATTATTCAAAGTCGGGTCAGAATTGAGGCTCACGAACCAGAATAACAAAGATGACACACAGTCATTTCTGTTTGAATAAAGAGACGTGAAGAAAACAAAGATATCATAATAAATCATCTGAGATCGTTTTTCAGGTAAAAACACACTGAACGACCTGAAAATACAAAGTTGTGTCAGTGAAGAGTTTCACTCAGACCGTCACAGAGAAAAAGTGTTTAGTCATTATTTCAAATTAATGACGAGTTAAATGAAGCTGCATTATTTTAAGTGAGATTTTGTGTGAATGTGCTGATCGGGAAATGTCCTCATGAATCAGGTTTTGAGGTGTGATACCATTTGAATCCTGATGTTCATACGATCTCCTGGTGAATTCTCTGAGAACAGCTTTAAAAACATGCACATGGTTTATGCTTTAGAATGGAGGGTCTAAAGCTGATGGTGTCCTCACCCTCCCTGCTTTCATCCACTCCCTCTCTCTCCAGGGCCCGGGCCAGCGTGTGGAGAAGGGGTCGGCACGTCTCCGAGCTTTTAATATGAACGGACAGTTGGACAAAAAGGGCGAAATTTCAAGTTTTAAACGGAGAACAAAGGCAGCGTCTGCAGGGACAGATGCTCTGGTTGGATGGTGAATGCTAATCAGTTTGTGTGGCCTGAACAAAAGACGCCAGCTGGGCTGCAGAGACCCGGGAGGACCGGCCTGTCAGCCACAACCACTGCTTCATCCACACACACACACACACACACACACACACACACACACACAAGAATTAAAGTATAATTACTTAAACGTGTAATTACTCTATATATGGTTAACTGCAAACTTAAAATCCAGGATTTAAAGAAAGCAGTAGAGGAGTATTTTAGGATACTACACAACATACTGTATATACACTACAGTCAAAGTATAACTGTGTGTATTGTTTTAAAAATCTCATTATACAATTAGTTAAATAACTATGTTTACATCCTGAATTCAACATCACACACACTTCAGATAGAATCTTTACAGGGAACATGAGTGTGAAGGTTCAGGGAACAAAGAGAAACACATTAAAACAATGAACACATAATAAATTATTATAGGAACATCAGTCTTAAATCAAATTACATCAAATTAAACGATGACAAATGACACAAATGAGCTAAAATCACTTTTAAACAGCTCAGTGTTGAAACGAGAGACGTGAGATTAAGATGATAAAAGAGACAGAAGATAATTTTCAGTGAACGTGAGTTAAACTTGTTTTTACACATTTAACTTCAGGAAACTAACGAACTTGATTATCTTCACTTTTCAGAAAAAACTGATTTAAGAACAACTCACAGAACTTCTGAGGCTGCTGGATGTGAACGTCCCGGACACCGATGATCGAATCGGCCTCTGAACACTGAATATTACTCGATATTAAAAAGTTCACCGGGAGTTTCACCGACTTTTCATCGGTCAAACGTAAAATTCACAACAAACTCAGCGAGCTTCAGCTTCGTCTCCAAACCTGCCTCTGATTGGCTGCTCCTCGTATTCTTACCCATACACCGACCAATGAGCACTCGTCATACCCAACTGCAACCAATCAGGGGCAAGGAAGGGGCGGTTCTTAAAAGACAAAGCTCGAGACCTCCCAAATCATTTCAAAGTAAAACTAGGAAGTGGAGCGGCTGCATTTCAAAGTAAAGCAATAAAAGAGTTGATGTGATATTATCACTTAGTAAAAAGTACAAGTATTCAGTAAAAGTATTATCAATAAAGTGAAGATACTATCTGTAATCCCCCTGTATTCAAGTGTTAAAAGTACCAAAAGTAAAAGTACACGTTTAATACAGGATGATCAAAAGTTGAGAGGTTTCAAATATAAATCCTGATTATACAGATTCCAGCTATAACTTCACACAAAGTGCAATAAACAAAGAGTGAGAAATAAAATTAAATCCAAACAGTCATTATTCTAACTCACCTTTGTGATAATACAAATCAAAGCATATAATTACTCTTATATTATATTTCTCAAATATATTTAATGGACACATTAATATGTAAATGATAATTATTCATATAGAATGTTAAAATTCATGTGTAAATAATAATTCATCACATATTATTACTTTCATTTGTCTGAGCATTCTCTCAATCAATTTTATTTAATGTACCTGCTATATTAGATTGTTGTAATGTTTTTATTTTATCTATTATATTTTTAGAGACCTTGTATCGCAACACTGCACAGAAGACGATATAAATTAAATTAATTAAAGTCTGATTTGATTTGATTAACTGTTAATATTTTGTTGTAATATCTGAATCTGCGATCAAGAGAAATATTTCCTCTGAAATGTAACGGCGTAGAAGTCTGAAGTAAAATAGTATAAATATAAATCTTCAAAAAAAAAATCTTCAAGGTCAATCAATATAAGAAGTTTGTGTATTTACATGTTTTATAATGTTAGAGCAGGACGTTCACACACGGAACTAAAGCTCTTGTTAGAGAGAATGAAGGAAACAAGTTTGTTCTTTTAGTGCATGGAAATAAAAATGTTTTGTGTTGAAGTGATATCTTCAGGGAGAAGTGTTGTTTTGAGATTGTTTGGAAATTTCACTTTAGTTCAACTAGTTTAGTTTTCAGCTGTTCGCCACCTCGCCTGTGTGAGTCCGTGTTTCTGTGTGTGTTCCGTTTGGTAATGATGTTTCCACACACTAATGTCTTCAGGCAGAACTGAGACGACATGAAGCCAAAAGATTCTTGTGCAAGTTAAACTCGGCAAACAGGACGAGCCAGCAGGACGGAAGACGTGTTCCCACATCCATGACATGATGCGTCGCTCTCTGCAGGAGTTCATACATGTTAAATAAAACATTTCACTTCAAGGTCAAAGAAGAGACAAGTGTCCGTTTTGTCTTTTTGCTGAAGCAGACGTGAACTGTGTAGACATGTTGTGTAGACATGTTGTTCTCACATACAGGACCTCCAGAACATGTGAGGAACATGTAAGAACATCAGTAAACATGTGAGGAACATGTTAGAACCCTGATCTAAACTCATCAGAGTACTGATTCATTCAGTGTATCAGACTGTAGTATTTCTCTTCAGTGATGAGTGGATGTACACACGTGTAGAAGTATTTCTTCCTCCTGTACTTGAACCCTCCTCCTTTGATAGAAGGCACGTTCAACTGTCACCTGCTCAGTGTCTGTCCTGCTCTCCACCACAGAGACAGTCCACACCTGAGAGTCCTGCGAGGAGCTGCCGGTGTCACCCCAGGTGAGACAGACAGGTGAGACAGAGACAGGTGAGACAGACAGGTGAGACAGAGACAGGTGAGATAGACAGGTGAGACAGAGACAGGTGAGACAGAGACAGGTGAGATAGACAGGTGAGACAGAGACAGGTGAGATAGACAGGTGAGACAGAGACAAGTGAGACAGAGACAGGTGAGACAGAGACAAGTGAGACAGAGACAGGTGAGACAGAGACAGGTGAGACAGACAGGTGAGACCCTCAGATGTTTTTCTAATGAAGGTTCATGTGACCTGTGTGCACGTGCTCAGTGTCAGTGAGGTTAAAACGTGTGAATTTTAAGTGAAATATCAAAATACGTGTTTGAATGTTTTGAACTTCGGCCTCACACGCTGAGACTTCACCGTGTTTTCAGAAACTTTCGTGGACGTTGACGTTTGAACCGTCGTCTTTAATTTTATAACGTGTTCAGGATCAGCTGAGCAACAACAACAGGATGTGGAACGAGAAGAAGCTCAGTCCACCTGCTGACCGGTGGGTTTCAGCTGATTGTTCATATGAACGTTTCTATTCACACATGTTTTATGTCTTTCATATGTTGATATCTGCTATTCTTATAAATGTTGACATTTTATTTGTAGATATTTTCAGATATTTGATATTTTCATAAATGTTTTCATGTTTGTACATTTTCAAATATGTTCTTATACGCTGCTATATGTTTAATCTTTGTCCTTCATTTACATCTCAATGGTTTGTTGCTTTGTGTGTTGATGGGGGATTGTTTTTTGTGTTATATAGTGTAATGTATGAAAACACCTTTATATATTTATATATATATACTCTGTATATATATATATATATATATATGATTGGTTGATTGGTTGGTTTAATAGTTGATTGATTGATTGGTTGATTGATTGGTTGATTGGTTGGTTGATTGATTGGTTGATTCCACAGTGGTCAGGTGGTAGCCCTCATCATCTTCACTCTGGGTGTAGGAACTCTGCTTCCCTGGAACTTCTTCATCACGGCCACTCAGGTTTCACACCTTCATCCTCATGTGAACATTTCTATACTCTTATATTGTCATTTATATATATATATATATATATATTATATAATTATTAAACTTTCCATAATTCATTCTCCTGGTTCCTCTTTTCTTAAAGTACTTTAAAGAACGCCTCACGGTTCCTAACGTCACCTCTAATGGAACGTCAGGCGGCACGACTACAGACTACAACTATGACAGCTGGATGGCTTTGCTTTCCCAGCTGCCCTTGCTCCTCTTCACGCTGCTCAACTCCTTCCTGTATCAGTGGTGAGTCGGTGACTCTGATACAAACAAACCAATGTCCTCTGGTTATCGATGAGTGTTTTTCCTCTGCAGGGTGAGAGAACGTGTCCGAGTCGTCGTCAGCCTCGTCACCATCTTCTTCCTCTTCTCCCTCACGGCCGTTCTGATCTCAGTCCCCCTGCAGCCGGACGCCTTCTTCTCCATCACCATGGCAACCATCTGGTTCATCAACAGTGAGTCCTGAACTGTCACAGCAGCGTCGGACGTCCAACTCAGAGACACTGACTCTCTGTAGAGACGACAGAGTCTTTGTATAAGTCAAGCTATCACACTGATGTGTGTCTCTGTGTGTGTGTGTGTGTGTGTGTGTGTGTGCAGTGTGCAGTGCAGTGTTGCAGTGCAGTCTGTTTGGTGTGGTCAGTCTGTTCCCTCATCGGTACAGTTCTCTGTTCATGAGCGGTCAGTGTCTCTCCGGGGTCTTCGCCGCCGTCGCTCTGCTCTGCTCCATCTTAAGTAAGAAACAGAAAATGACGTCACACATTGTTCAACAATCTCTGATCCCTATTGGACCGCAGTGATGATGTCATCATGATTTCATAAAGCGATGCATTAACTTAACCAATCAGATTAGAGATCTACATCTTTATTTGGATCAACCAATCATTGATCCTCATGTGGTTTAAATGACGTCATGATGTTTTTCTTCATATTTCTTCTCTTTTCAGAATAAGTCTTGTGTTTATACATAAAAACAATCATCTAATATCAAACAGATCTAAGTGAAACTGTAGCTCGCCGTCACGAGAAGCAGAAATCGAGAAGATAATTGATTTGAACTGAAAGAAAGTCGACAGCGAATCTCTTCTCCAACTGCGTGAAGCAAAATAAACTGAAGTAATAAACCAAAGTAATAAACTAAAGTAATAAACCAAAGTAATAAACCAAAGTAATAAACTAAAGTAATAAACCAAAGTAATAAACTAAAGTAATAAACCAAAGTAATAAACTAAAGTAATAAACCAAAGTAATAAACCAAAGTAATAAACATAAGTAACGTCTGTGACTCCGTCTCAGGTAACGCAGATAAAAGCTCGGCTGCGTTGGGATACTTCATCGCTCCGTGTGTGGCCACTCTGGGGACGCTGCTCTGCTACCTGCTGCTGCCCCACCTGGTGAGGAGGAGACATTACATATTTCTGAAATTGATGAGAAGGATTGTTTTCCATGTTCAGTCTGATGGGTTCGTTATTTTGACTCTGTTCCAGCGTTAACGTTCAGCTGGTTGTCGTCAGCCTGTCCTTTAAAAAACGCGATATTACAAACTTCGTCATGACTCCAGAATTCGACCTGTGACGTTGATGGTTCTGATAAAAGCTAACGGATAATAGTAAACCGCTGTTGTCTTTGTTGAGCAGAAGCTTCAAGTTCACAGAAACTGTTTCATCACTTCCAACACGAGACGAGCCTGAAGCCGAACCCAAATATAAAAGTTCCAACAATTATTTCACGTTACTACGACACCACTTTATTTGTGTCTGGAAATATAATGTACCCAAAATATACAGAGTCTTTAGAAGCGAACAAGATAAATGTTTCCCAGGGTCTAATGTTGAGAGTAGTAATAAATAGTAATGAGGTAAAAATACACATTCAGTGACTAACTGTCGTGATATTATCAAGTCGAGAGACGAAGTCTACAGACATGAACTTTACAGGTTACAGTCGTTCTAGTTTGGAAATATAAAAAAATAAAAATGTCTTTCTTATGTTTGATTGAGTTGATGAAGGATCACATGTTGAATTCATTCGAAACGTAATGAATTCAACATGTGTCCGTTTATTTTCCTCCTCAGGACTTTGCTCGTTTTTACCTGAACAGGAATCAGTGTGAGGCGGAGACGTCGCAGGAACTCATGGACAGCACCGGTACGTCTGTTTCTGCAACATTTAATTAAATGTAAACTCAGGGACGGACGCGTTCATTTATGTTTCTTTTTAAAGACAAAAAGGTCGTAAGCGGCGAAGACCTCGAAACCAACGGGAAGTTCCTCAGTGAAACGCAGGAGAGTCCAGAGCGCTCCTCTGTCTTCGCCGTGTTCAAGAAGGTGACGACCTTTTCACCTGAATGTAAAATAAACGTCTCAGTTACACACAAACGGCAGAAAGACGAGGGACGAACGTACGTTATCGTTCGTCTGAGCTGCGGAACAAACGTGTTTTCTTCTCTGCATTGGTCCGTTGGTCCTTCCTGTGTTTCTCAGATCTGGTCGATGGCTCTGTGCATCACCTGCGTGTTCACCGTCACCCTGTCGGTGTTTCCTGTCATCGCAGTCCGAGTCCAGACCGTCTACAAGGACAACGCTGCCTGGGGTGAGACTCCTCTTCCTCTGGGGGCTGATGGGAAATGCAGTCTGGTGTTCTTTTGTGCACGGTGGGATTTATCAGCCCTGCTTTCTGTCTGACAGACAAAGTCTTCACTTGTATTTGCTGCTTCATCGTTTTTAACGTCATGGACTTGGCCGGCCGCGCAGCCCCGTCTCTCGTCCAATGGGTGAGTCCGTTGTCCGTCGCTAACACTTCCTAGCAACCAACTGCAAAGTAAACAATCCACTTTGTGCTGACACCACGTGATGTGGTCATGTGACACGTGTGTTCAGGTGTGTTACTGAAGTAACACGCGGAGCACACATCAAGTATGTGAACAGACTGATGATGAATCTGATTGTTTGAACGTCGCCTCAGTCTTTGTCGTCGTCGCTCGTTGTTGCGCCTGAACGTCAAACTTCATGAATTCTGTTGATGCTGCAGCCTTCTAAGGAGAGCTTCCTGTTTCCTGTCACTGTGGCGTCTCGTCTGGTCTTCATCCCTGTGGTCATGATGTGCAACATCAACAACTCCAGACTCACCGTCCTCTTCGGCCACGACTGTGCCTTCATCACCATCATGGCCCTGTTCTCCTTCTCCAATGGATACTTGGCTTCCCTCTGCATGGCCTACGCTCCCCAGTGAGTCTTCTTCACGAGTTGTTTCATTAAATGTGTCAACAGCTCGTTAGCTCAGGTTTTATCCAACGTTAGCGACACAAACAAAAGTCTTACAGGCGACTGAGTGAAAGCGAATAGTGCAGCGGTCTCTCAATGTCCTTGTGAACGCGATCTCTCAGGAACACAAACAGGAAATCCTTTCAAACTAAGAGCAATTGTTCACTAGGACTCAAATATGAACTGATTCGGTTTAGGTGACCTCACGTTCTTGTAAACTTAATATATCAGAGAAACCCGGAGGGAATTTCACGGTGGCTTCACAAAACATTCATTAAGGTGGACGTGTTGTAACCTCGTGTGTCTGTCGTCAGGCTGGTGCACCGTAAGGACTGTGAGACCACCGGCTCTCTGATGACCTTCTTCCTGGTCCTGGGTCTGGCTCTGGGAGCAGCCTTCTCCTTCTTACTGGGAAAACTGGTCTGAAGACTGGGAGGAGGAGACGTCAGGAAGAGTCACTGATCTGTCCAATCTGTATTGAACGAGGAGGGCGGAGCCACCGGTTCCAATCAAATGTCATTTTCATCCAGTGTGAACCTGAGTCAAGCACTTTGAACTAGGACTTTTATTTTGTTAACACGTTCAGAAGAGTGAAGAGCTGGATTTTATTTTACTGGTTTGTGGAGTATTAAAACATGAAAACATAGTTACTGTAAGACGGTTAAAGGATCTGTGGAAGGTAAGATGAAGTATTTTTGACAGAAGCACAGGTTCTTCATTTATTCACAGCTATAATTCAATGAATGTAAAGTTTTCATTTACTGCTTTTATTCTGAAAACAAGACCTCGTAGGATTTCGGATCTCTCCGTCCACAGATCAGAAAATGTTTTTATAGTCCTGATGAAGCACGTCATATTTGAATATCGTCTCAGGTGTGTGTTCGCAGGGATTTAGATCTTATGTTTATTTATTATGTTTATGTTTGTTTATTTAAATCATCGAGCGCAGCCAAACTCTTTCAGAACTAACTTCCTGTTACAGTTTTTAGTCACTGAAGTTTAGTTAAAATTCATCTTCACGAACTGGAATTTGAATTTTACGTTTGTTTTCCCATTGTGGTTTTTTTTCTTTGTATTTTGTGTTTGTTGTGTTTCTTTACAAATCAAGTTTTTAGAGCTGAAAACATTTGATTCTTTTCATATTTATGTTATTTACGTAAAATGATTCAGAAAAAAGATTCAAATGTTGGGTGATGTGTGTGTGTGTGTGTGTGTGTGTGTGTGTGTGTGTGTAACTGATATATCAAACTCGTTGGTGCGTCTCGTTCGATGCGTCTGTGGCAGAACCTGACTTAAAAAATAAAAAAATCTAAACTACAGAATCTAAACGTTCTAAATCCTGAACCCGACACTAAACCAAATCATGTGACCCAACGCTGTGTTTCATCAAGTTATTTTTATTTGGGAACATGAGAAAGTCGACCACGGTCGGCTCGGACTCGGTCGTTTGCAGTAACAGCAACTTTCCCCCTGAAAACCTTGTGAAGCGTCAGGAAGGAGTTTGACCTTTGACCCTTTCAGGCTGATCACACCTTAAAACAGACACAACAAACTGTGACTGACTGTTTCCTGCCGTTCATCTCCAAGAGAAGAAATCTTTTTTTACGTCTCTTTAAGGTGCAATACGCTTTTCCTTTTTTTCCCAGAAGGCCTCAGTGGTCGAGGATCCGCAGGTTTCCTGAGACGATTTTGTTCTCCAGCATCGCTCCGGCAGGAATATCGATGCGGTCGCCGTGATTGGCGATGATGATGACGGTTCCCTGGTAACGAAAAGAAAAAGTTTGAATAAACAGTGAAGATGTCGTAAAACCTGACGTCAAACAGACAAACGTGACGGCAGGAAGCAAATCATCACATTTGGTTTGTTTCATATCGCAGATGAATTTTCAAGAGTTTCAGTCTTATAACAACATTGGTATCAACCAGCAGCTTCCAACAGTCTGTTCACAAAGAGGAAGAATAAAACATTCCAAAGAGTTCAAATGGTAAAACAAAGTCAGGGAACGTTCTTCACCTTCAGGGAAACCTTTTTCCCGAAGGTGACGTCTCCGGACACGGTGAGGTGGTCGAGCTCCAACATGTCAGGGATGTTCTCGAATCTGGACAGAAACTCCTGAACCTGCGGAACGAAGAGACGGACGTCATGGACGACTCCTGCGTCTTTTAAATAAACTGTCTTTCTCTGATGGACGTCCGATGACATCACAGAATGTGTAAAATAATACGTGTTCCATAACTGTGATAAAAAAAACTGATTCAGTTCAGTTTTATTTGAAACCATAGCAGATACTATCTCAAGCCACTTTACATAATTAAGACGTTATCGTGTCAAAGAATTCATTTATCGAAAAAGAAGCAAAACGCACAATAAACAAAGTTGACAGATTGTTATATATAAATATAATTCTTAATATATTGTTATAATCATATTGGTTTTTTATGTGAAGATTTGACACTGAGAGCGGCTTCGATCAGGATTTTTAAATTCCAATATCTCTATAATGAAATTATTATTAAGATCATGAGATCATGAAGAAACACAAAGTTCCCTCAACGTAAATATCCTGTTTATCAATTATTAATAAAATGACGATAGAAACCAAATGACGAGACGACAGGAAGTTTATCTGAAGAGGTTCTGAGATGATCAATAACCCGTCAGCTGACCTTGGTGAAGGAGCTGCCCAGCTTGACGTGCGGCGTGGTGGGAAACTCTCTCTTCTTGCTCATGGTGAGCGAGCCGGCGTCCAGGCTGTACAGGTTCGACATCACCAGCAGCAGGTCGGACGACGTCTTCACCGGCAGGAAGCGGCTGCGCGGGACATTCACACCCATGGGGTTCTTGAAGCTCTTGATGGCGGCGCCCACCGCCGTCTCCAGCTGGATGACGTTCAGACCGCCGTCCAACGTCTGGGGAGAGATTCAGTGGTTTCAGTTTTAAATGTTGAACTGATTCATTCAACACATTTAATTTGTTTGGGAGCATTTTGGACTGAAATACTTTTATTGTGAAAATAAAATGTGGAATTATTCCTTTTCTTACTTCAATAAAACATCAGAAAACACAACAATCAGCAGAACGACACGAAACTATTCAATCAATTAAGAAAAAACCTCCTGATGGTTTTAGATGATCAATCAATGATCTGATTAGTTGGTGATTGATTTTCTCTCTAAACGAATAAAGATTTATTTTAAACATTTAAAACCGACCACGTGATGAATTACAGATATTCTCTTTGGTAGAATGTGAAAGTAATAATAACGATATAATGATAACGGAGGCGTTGGCGTGCGTCACCTTGGGGTTGACGATGATCTCCAGGTCCAGGTCGTTCTTCTCCTGCAGCCTCTTGACGGCGGGCAGCGAGATCCACAGGTTGTTGGTGTTGAAGATCTTGAACTTGGTGACGGACTTGAACTCGTCCACGTGCGCCTTCGGTACCTGAGCGATCTCCAGCAGCCGCAGGTGGTCCTCGTACTGGATCAGAGTCCCGCCCTGCGCACAGGAAACAGGAAGCACTTAGAGGCTGCGGCGGAAAAAGAACCTGGTCACGTCCGATCCCGTGCGACGGCGCTGACCTTGACGTCGGCTCTGGTTTTGTCGGTGACCTCCATGATGAACTCGCAGCGCTTGTCGGCCGGCTGACTCATCAGGTGGTGGAGGATGAAGAGGTCGACGGTGGCGCCCAGGTTGTCGATGTTGGATACGAAGATGTACTCTTTGCCCTGAGCGAGGAGGCGGTCCAGCAGCCCGGAGTTGGAGAAGCTGGCGTAGATGTCTCCGTGACCCGGCGGGTACCAGGCCTCCGCGTTCTCGCCATTCGTCCCCATGCTTTTGGCGATCGGCAGCAGAGACTCCTTGTTGATCCTCGGATACCTAAAACATTCACAGCACCCCCCATTACCTGTGTGTGTGTGTGTGTGTGTGTGTGTGTGTGTGTGTGTGTGTTACCTGCTCTGGTTGAATGTGTGTGTGTGTGTGTGTGTGTGTGTGTGTGTGTGTTACCTGCTCTGGTTGAATGTGTGTGTGTGTGTGTGTGTGTGTGTGTGTGTGTTACCTGCTCTGGTTGAATGTGTGTATTTGGACGTTGTAATGTTTGTATTTCAGCAGAATCTTCTTCGTGTCTTCGTCCGTGTTGAACGAGTTCATCAGAACCAGCGGCACGTTGGTGTTGAAGGTTTTGTTCAGATGCTGAAAAACAAAGTGAACAGAGGTCAGCTGGTTGGTCGGAGCGTCTCGCTGCGTCTCGCTGCGTCTCGCTGCGTCTCGCTGCGTCTCGCTGTGTCTCCCTGCGTCTCGCTGCGTCTCGCTGCGTCTCGCTGCGTCTCGAGGCGTCTCGCTGCGTCTCGCTGCGTCTCGCTGCGTCTCTACCTCGATCTGCTGCACCGTCAGGTCCAGGAAGGTGTTCTCGTTGCGGACGCTGATCAGACTCTTGGGACCCTTGCAGCCCATGCTGGTTCCCAGGCCGCCGTTCAGTTTGACCACAGCGAGCTTGTTGAGGCAGGCGGAGATGTCGTCGGGGAGACCTTTGGCCCGGACCTTCTCGTAGGGCTGGATCTGACGGGGAGCGAGGACACGGAGCTCAGTGCTTCGAGAAGACAGCTCAGTTCTTATCATCAAATCTGAGTCAATTACGATGAGATTTGAAAATCAACAGAATAATATTTTTAACATCAACCAGATCCTGGTGATTTTATCCACTGTGGTGAAACAGTTTATAAAACAATATAAACTAAAACACTTTTTTAATTCATTTGTCTTTTTACTGATTTCAGAGTTAATTTCTGAAGAGTGATGATTTCATGATGTCATAAACGTTGGTCTCTGAATGGACACAATTTCCAAAGAATATCATGAGAACAGAACATCTTTAATTTCAGATTCAAACAATAAAAAAACTGAAGAATATTTCTGTGAGAGTATTTTTTAAATAAACAAACATTTGATAAAACTGAGAAGTTTTAGTTTGAAGTCGGACTGAGACCGAATGCTGAGTTAGTTTAACTGAGGAAGTTTAATCTGTGAGACGGCGTCAACAATTAATAACTAATTGATTCTTTATTAATGTGTTCATCAATAACAAATAGACAAAGTTAAAGTAACTTTAGTTTTCACTCACGTCTTTCTGTTTGTCAACACAAAAACAACTGAACGGATTTACACTAAACTTCAGTGAAGAACTTTTTTACTTTGTCGTTATATTGTTACATTATGAAAATATTATTATTGATTATTAGAGTTTTAAAGTTCTTTAAAACAAAGGTTTATAAAGATAATGTGTCGGAGATCAAGTAAATGTTGGACAGACGCAGTTCATGTCTGAAAACAGCTCACATGTGACCTGTGACCTATGACGTGTGTGTGTGTGTGTGTGTGTGTGTCTGTGTGTGTGTGTGTGTGTGTGTGTGTGTCTGTGTGTGTGTGTGTGTGTCCAGCAGTGTCCAGAGTCCCACAGGATATAAATGTCACCTCCCTAAAACAAGACTTCGAATGCTGCTGCGGTCAAACTATTCTTAGTCCTTAACCTTCACTGAGCCTGAGAATGTGTGTGTGTGTGTGTGTGTGTGTGTGTTTTGTGTACGCGTGTGTGTGTGTGTGTGTGTGCGTACGTGTGTGTTGTGTACGTGCTGATAAATAGTTCTCTCTGACCTCAGGTCTGGTTACGTTGGCTTGTTTCTGTCGCTCGTCTCCGCAGCAGCTGATCATTTAAAGGAGCAGTCCGAGGAAACGCTCGTTTGAAAGTCACACGGCGACGGATCAGTTTCACCGCAGTGACGGTGCAGGGTGTGTTTACAAAGACTGGAATCCTGAGGAAACCTAGTGTTCAGCTACAAACTTGATTTCCATGTTTTACTTCCTGCAGTCAGCCGGGTCACGTCCTCGACGGAGAGGACTTAAGAGACGGTTGTTCTGAGGTTTGAACACAACGTCTTCATGAACCTCGGAGAAGCTCAGACAACTGCAACATGGCTTCTTACCGACTCCTCTGGCGGCCGGTTGATCTTGGCCCAGTCGACCCCGGGACCTTTGACCTGAAGGAATCTGTGGAAGAGCTTCTTGAATCCATCAAATTCTTTTCTGGAGATCTGCAACAGAAAAAAAAAAATCAGCTGCTTCTTCAGAAAACCTGCTGAGAAGATTATCTTATCTCCAGTTATTAAATACACACACTGAGACAACAGCATCAAAATATTATGTTGGTATCAGCCCCAAAAGATCTGTATCTGTAAAGTGTTCTTTTTAGAATCCATAAAATAATGAATCATCATTAATGTCACTTTGACTCAGTTATAAAATAAAGATGAACATGAGTCGGACGATTCGCAGAGAAGTTTGAAATCATGTGTGTGTGTGTGTGTGTGAGTGTTTCCCTGCAGGACCTCTGGGTCATTCACCTCATGTTCTACCAGCAAGATAATACTCTCCTCCAGCAGAGTGTGAGTCTGTGTGTGTGAGTGTGAGTCTGTGTGAGTGTGAGTCTGTGTGTGAGTGTGTGTGTGAGTGTGAGTCTGTGTGTGTGAGTCTGTGTGTGAGTGTGTGTGTTCAGATAACATGATGAACTCTGGTGACAAATATTTGTTGTACGGGTGAAAACAGTTTATCTGTGGAAAGTGACGAAAACAAAGCTTCTGCTGTGATGAATGTTCTGAGGCTGCGTCTCATTTCTAAACCAGAAGAATCTCCGTCAACACTTACGTTGGATATTTGCTCGCATGTTTGCGTAAACCATCGTGTGTATAATTCTACGTCCTGCGCGTGTTACTGCAGTATTCCACTAGGGGGCACACCAGAGGACTCAAACTGTAGCAAACGCTCAGATTTGCATTCTGTAAATAAAAAACATGGCGACCTTTAAATCGATGACAGTGGCGAGAACACGGCCCCCGCTGTTGAAGTGTTCATTTCTATAAACGTGCACGCCTGAAATCACGTCATGTGACCGTTAACGATTTGAACCACGTGGCTGAGACTTTGTTCAAATAGCTGATAAATGAGCTGAATGAATCTGTGGCGTCGCTGCTCTCTCACCTCCGCCTCCGTCTTATTGGCGGAGACGAGCAGCGCCTCCAGCTCACGGTGCATCAACTCCTCGTGCTGCTGCCGGAGCTTCTCCTGGAACTCCGTCATCACTCCTCTGGTCAGGACTGCAACACAGACGTTTGAACACAGACGTTTGAACACAGACGTCAACTCAGCGACGACGAAACAGCAAAACCAAGCCGATCAATTAAAACTGAATAAAATAAGCGGTTAAATCTACAACATTTAAATAAAAGCCAGATATAAAAAGTAAAATATTTATTTCAGTTCTTCTGTATCTGAGTAAAGTAAGTACTTAAAAGTATTACCAAAAACAGACAAACAAAAACCAGTACAACACACACCAGTTACTTTATTCTGAAATCCATAAATATCACTTCTAGATATTCGACAGTGACCTTGAACTGACCTTTAACGGCCTCGATCAGATGAAACTAACATGAAAACACACGCTGCGGTTTTTTGGGCTAAAATCTTAGTAGGTTTAAAATTTCAATCTCTCATGTAAACAGAACAACACGGAGGAAAACTACAGACAACGAACAACAGTCCAGTGAAAACTAAACTGATAAACCAGTTTCATTTATATTACATTATATTAATTATAGAATTTATTTTTTCTGCATATTTTCATTCTTTCGTTTCACAAATTCAAAACATTAGAATTTCTTTAAATTGAATCAGATCAAAGGATTTTCAAAGTACATTGTAAGGCTGAAGACATGACAACAAATGTTTGATTTAATTAATTTACACGCGAAGACGACATGTGGATGTATTTATTTATTGTGCAAGTTTAGCTTCGAGATTAGTTACGTTAGATTCTGTTTTTACTTCTTAGTGTTGTGTTACGTTTGTAAACGTTTGTTAACTGTCGTCAGTAAAGTGTTTGTCGTGTTTTGTCGATAAACACGGATTGAAAGCAACAACTGAACGACTCACGGATTTGACAATTTGCACGATAAATATCGATACTGACTGATTATTTTTGACATTAACATTTTTGGCCACTATCAGTTACATCATTATATTAAACGAAGGCGTCTCCGAGTTAGACGTTAGCGTAGCTGTTTGCACGCAGTCGACCTGGGTTCGTTTCCAGGCCAATGCAAATGTTTCCTACATTTGCCTTATGATCAGTTAAGTATCTCACGATCTATATCTATATATCTATATATATATATAATATATATAATATATTATAGATAGATATCTATATATCTACTTATCTATCGTTCTGATTAATCTGCATATTGAACACTTTCCTCATTTTCTGAAGACGGTGTCTTTCTTGTGTTGTATGATACATTTATTTTGATAGGTTTTTCGTAAAATGTCCGAATGTTTTGAAGTCGACGATCAACGCTAATCAGAAAATTACTTGTTAGCACTCGGGAGACGACAAATGCCGAAATCGAATAAATGTAAATATAACAGAAGTGTCATGAATCTGTTCACTTACCAGCTTCAAGTAAAGACATTTTATCGCAGTTAAAAAAAACCCTGAACAGTAAATTATAAGATCTGAGGACAGGAAGCGGCAGGCGGGCGATGGCGGCAGATTTGTCGTCTCACAGCGAGTGCACGAGTTTGAAATGAGAATAAAAAAGTTAAAATGGTCCCAAAGATAAAGACTAAAGTCGTCAAACCGTCAGAGAACAACAGACGTCCTCTTCATCCTCAGCTCAGAGGAAGGTCACAGATCTGCAGCTCCGAGTCGGAGCTCGACACAAGGCCTGCCACACACACACACACACACACACACACACACACACACACACACACACACACACACACACACACACTGAGGGCGTGTGTGATTGGTGTGTGTGACCTGTGTCAGTCCTGCCCACTCAGTGTTGTGACACTTCACTCCAGAGGTTTTTTTTAAACCACGAGACACAATTTAAAACATCAATCAATCAATCGATAACTTTTATCACAAAAAAGTTCCCAAACTTTAATTCAGAGCTGAAACTGAAACTATTCGATGTTTAATCAATTACATGTCACTTGTTCTTTCACTTTTTATTCCAAATTCTAACTTTCAGTTTAACCTCTTTATATACAGTCTATGAGTTTAACGCAGGCGCATCAGACGAAGGAGTTGACCTCGGGATCCAGCAGAGGGCGCTCAATATCAACCTGACCTGTTGCACGCCCCTCTGAACTTTAGGAGGTCGGTAAGTTTAGCAGGACGCTAGCAGGCAAAGTCCTCCTGAGCCAAATAACCACGACAACGAAAATGAGTTTGAGAAGCGGAGTGTGGACGAGTGTGAACAGTAAAGTTACGAACTAAGATGAGACTTCATGTAGCTCTGTCCGACTTCATCCTGATGCATGCTGGTCCGAACACTGTGCATGGTCACATGACCTTAAAGCACCATGTTCTCCAGAGACAGAACTACACAGTAAAACTAAATATCAAATATTCTCTTTAGTTTAAAACAACTACGATGAACAAAGAACTGGAATGAATGAAGATCATCAGAGACACAAAGAGACACACACAGACACACACAGAGACACACACAGACACACACAGAGACATACACAGAGAGACACACAGAGACACACACAGAGAGACACACAGAGACACACACAGACACAGAGAGACACACAGAGACACACACAGACACAGAGAGACACACAGAGACACACACACAGACACAGAGAGACACACAGAGACACACACACAGAGAGACACACAGAGACACACAGAGAGAGACACACACAGACACAGAGAGACACACACAGAGACACACAGAGACACACACCGAGACACACCGAGACACACACACACACACACAGTGATTCAATACTTTTATATTATATAGAGTAAAGTTTTCAAACCTCATTTTATTTATATATTCATATATAATATATATTATATTATATTATATTATATTATTTATTATATTATATTATATTATATTATATTATTTATTATATTATATTATATTGTATTATATTATATTATATTATTTATTATATTATATTATATTATATTATATTATATTGTATTGTATTGTATTATATTATATTATATTATATTATATTATATTATTTATTATATTATATTATATTATATTGTATTATATTATATTATATTATATTATATTATTTATTATATTATATTATATTATATTATATTATATTATATTATATTATATTATATTTTCTGGTCTCTCACCTCAAAGCTCCGGGACTCGACACATCGTCCACAGGGACACACTCCATCCGGGGACAGAGACACTCTTACTGGGGACATAGACAGACTCTTACCGGGGACAGACAGACTCTTACCGGGGACAGAGACACTCTTACCGGGGACAGAGACACTCTTACCGGGGACAGACAGACTCTTACCGGGGACAGAGACACTGTTACCGGGGACAGAGACACTCTTACCGGGGACAGACAGACTCTTACCGGGGACAGAGACACTCTTACCGGGGACAGAGACACTCTTACCGGGGACAGACAGACTCTTACCGGGGACAGAGACACTGTTACCGGGGACAGAGACACTCTTACCGGGGACAGACAGACTCTCACCGGGGACAGAGACACTCTCACCGGGGACAGAGACAGTCTTACCGGGGACAGAGACAGTCTTACCGGGGACAGCCTGTTACTGGGACAACCTCCCGTTCAGTTCAAACCGGAAGCTCAGGGACGTTGTGAGCGCGTGCTGCTGACGGACAGACGAACCTGCTGCCGCCCCGCCTCCAAACACTTGTGACGTAACGTATAATAAACCCAGCCGAGAACGATGATTGGTCTAAAGCACCTGTCAATCAACGTAGGACCCGCCCGCCTCACCTGTCGCTTCGTTTCAGTTTTTAGTTTAAAGTAAATTATTCTTATTTTATTTTCACCAAGTTTTTTATATTTCTTCATGTTTTGAGTTTTTCTTGATTTTACACCAGTTTTATGTCATTTTCAACATTTAGTTTAGTTCAGTTTTTATTAATTTAACTGATTTAATTCTTGGATAAATTATAAGTTTAAGTTATTATTAAGTAAAAGCTTTTGGCCCTTTAATCAAACTTTACACTGGAACACATTTGACATTTACTTTAGTTTATATTAGTCGCTTGTTTTAAATCTTATCCCTGTTAAAAGACATTTTAATTCATATCAATATTAATATTATGTGTCTCTGACATCTCTCAGTCGTCTCTGTTTAATAAAAGAATTTCAGTTTCCTTGTTGTTAAAACTTCCTATAGAATCATGAACTTTTCTTTCCAATAACCATATTCATATAATGACTGTTCAAAAAGTTTAAGCAGTTCTTATACAATAAGTTTTATAATGGCTGGATCTTTCATTTTATTTTAAATCGTTGAATTCTCTTGTTTATGTAAACATTTTAATACTCACACGAAATTCCGCTATATTGTACAGAATGTTAAATAAATATTATTCATGAGCCTTTGTATAAATATATATATATTTTATTTATATATATTTATGTGTGTGTGAGAATGATGTACTGTAGATTCTGTATAAACTTATTCTGAAAAGCACTACTGGTAACTATCAACAAATGTAGTGGAGTAGACATTTATATAAAAAGAACCTGTAAATTGTACTTAGGTAAAGTATTTGAGTAAATGTACTAAGTTACAGCACCACTGTTTGATATTTCATAAATAAATAACTGGACGAATAAGAATCCAACACAAAGCTTCTGGTTCAGACTGTTGCTGCCTCCATGTGGCTCAAATGATCCCAACAGAAACGAACCTGTCGAAATCTCATCATTCAGAATCTGACTTCAGGTTTAAAACGAAGATGATGAGCAAACTCCTTCATACTCTGTCTCCTTCACTTTAAAAGCTTGTGTTTCATCTTGTTTGTGATGGTTTTTCATCAAATATAAAAATCTGAGGACATTTAATCACATTTTTGAAAGACTGTTTTATTGCTCTGATTTGTTTTTATAATTTTTAGTGTGTTTTTACTCATGGTTTTTATTAGAGAATGTTTTGAATGTGCTATATTAATTATTATTGATTAGTTTTAACAGCTGATCATCTCTTCAGTTTAATCAAACATCCTGTAAAACCGTTGGTCAGATGTGGATAAATAATAAAACTGAAACTACACAAGAATATTTCAGACTGTGTCACAGCCTCTTCATCCTGTGAACCGGTCTGTGGTTCGACCGTGACGTGCTGTACGAGAACTTCACTGACCACTTCCTGTCGCCCTGTGTTGAACTGACGTACGATACCGACTATTCTGAACATGGGCACAGCACAGAAGAGACCCGATTCTGGTTCTGTCAGTTTCTGTGTGGTTTTATTGGTGACAACATATCGTTACAGTTCCTGGACGGCTAATGTGCGTTATCATCGTTATCATCTACAGACACAGACGTTCTCTCTCTGCGGTGCAGGCGGAGGAGGCCAGGGTGTGGTCATTAAAATGGTTTTCTGAAAACCCGGAGAAGTGGCCAACACACACAGACAAAAAGGAAACACACAGACAGCAGCTGGGACGGTTATAATGTCGGAGGGGCTTTGTCTTCAGAGCCGTGAACAGCAAGTCTTCAGGGGGCTGAAGTGCTGCTGCTGCTGCTGTTGACCAGCAGGGGGAGACAGTCACTGGGACAGGAAGTCCATGGCGGTGTCCCGCTCCTCCACAAGCTCGGCCGCTGTGGCGTCCATCTTGGCTCGGGAGAAGTCGTTGATGGAGAGACCGTCAACCACCTTCCAGGTCTTGTTCTGTGGAGGACGACACATCAAGCTTCTTCATTATTTCTGCACAAACACGTCCGTCATTGAACCACGTTTACGTTCTTCATTCAGATTATAAATAATAATGACAAACATAACAAACAACATGTGTTCACCACGAGGAGAGTGCAGACTCATTCCACAGATACTCCCTCTCTCAGGTTACAGATTAAGGACCAACCAGCCGTACATTGTGTCCACGCTCAGGGACGTTCATATCTAACTCAGATGCTCAGACAGAGACACCATCTCCAATCCTTTACTGTATTTCACCAGTGGCGAGACGTAAAGGACACGTGATTTAGGAATGTTTGAAAGGGTGACGCAGGTGAGGGAGATAAATTTGGAGACTGCTGCGGGAGAGACATCTTCCCACTTGAGGGTTGACGATTGCTCAGGTTACTCTGTTAACGTTTCTATTGTTTCATCCCGGGTCTCTGATGGACATCTCTTCTGTCTGAGACTCAGCTGCTGCCTGAGTTCTCCTTTCAGCAGCTTCCAGAAAACTTCCATCACAATGAGAAACTGTTTCCAGAAGAGAAACTGTCTCTGGCTGCAGGTCGACTTCATATTCAACAGGATCACTGACTTCAGTTTGTTGTCTGATCGTCTGCAGAGGTTTTTCATGGAGGAATGAAAACAAAATGGTGGACTAAAAAGGGTCTGATATAAAAAGAAAGGGGGCATATGAAGCCTGATTGGCTGAACACGATGACGGACTCACCTTGATCTGGATGGGGAAGGAGTAGATGAGGTCCTCTGGGATTCCGTAGGGGTTCCCAGCAGCGTAAACGCCCATGGAGATGAACTCGCCCTGTCGACAGGAAGCACGAGAAAAATAATGTGAGAGAAAAAACATTAAAAAAAAAAAACATGACCTGCAGAGAACTGAGAGGAAACCTGACCCCACATTCATTTTCATTGAATCACTGATAAAGATTCTCGTTCTCTAACGTCGGCCTTCACCACTGACCTCCTTGGTGCCGAACCAGATGTCCCTCATGTGGTCACAGATGGCCTTGGCAGCGGACATGGCGCTGGACAGCTTCCTGGCCTTGATGACAGCGGCACCGCGCTGCTGCACCGTCTGCAGTAGGAAGAGGGGGGGGGGTTGAAAGAGGAACAAGAATTAAAAAAAAAACTTTTAGAATTAGAAAAAGCAGAAACAGGGGGCGTGTGTGGTCAGCAGGGGGCGTGTGTGGCCAGCAGGGGGCGTGTGTGGCCAGCAGGGGGCGTGTGTGGCCAGCAGGGGGCGTGTGTGGTCAGCAGGGGGCGTGTGTGGCCAGCAGGGGGCGTGTGTGGCCAGCAGGGGGCGTGTGTGGCCAGCAGGGGGCGCTCACAGAGATGAAGTCTCCTCTGAGCCACGCTTCGTCCTTGATGGCGTCGTAGGCGCCAATCTCCGAACCGTGGACGTTGACCTTGGCGTGGTGGACGTCGGGGTACTGAGTGGAGGAGTGGTTCCCCCAGATGATGACGTTCTTCACGTTGTCAGAGGACACGCTGCAACGCATCGCCACCTACAGGTGAGGCAGGAACACAGCGAATTATTTAATGTGAAGGAATTCTGTCGGTGACGCATCAGAGAAAAAAACTGACTTTAATCTGCGCGTGTGTGTGTGTGTGTGTGTGTGTGTGTGTGTGTGTGCGTGTGTGTGTGTGTGTGTGTGTGTGTGTGTGTGTGTGTGTACCTGGGAGGAGGCTCTGTTGTGGTCCAGGCGTGTGAGGCAGGAGAAGTTCTCTTTGGGGATGGATGGAGCAGATTTGGAGGCGATCAGACAGTTGGTGTTTGCCGGATTTCCAACGACCAAAACCTGGAAAACAAGTTAAAAAAAAAAAAACCTCCATCAGGGTCGGGTTTATCGTGCAGTGACACAGTCGAGCAGCTACGTGACACTAAAGCTAGCTAGCAAGGTCGTTAGCTCCGACACAGCCGCACAATGAATCCCGGGATACGTTGTGCGGCAGAGTCGGAGCTAACGAGCTAGCTAGCTAGGTGGCTGAGCTGAAGTAGGTGGAACATTTCGAGCTGTATCTGCAGCTACAGATTTATTAAAATGGTGGTCGAGATAAACAATGAAGTACTCGACCAATTAGGCATCTTCTGAGGTCAGTATTTACTCAAAGTCTCACAGATTAGTTGCAGGTTAGACTTTGACCTTTGACCTCAGTAAACACTGAGGTTCTTTCGTCACGCTGACGTCCGCTGGGCCTCACTGACGACTTTTGGAGATTCCAGGTCGTGCACGGTTCAAACTACAAGTTACACTAAACAGAGGGATTTTGCCACCTCGTCCTCTGAGGCTTCATCAGAAACCTGAAGTTAACGAGACCCGAGACAGGAAAGAGTTTCGTCTGGAGAAAACAGGAAGTGCATAACCTCTAAAATTCATCATCTGAAGTCGACATCACTGATCGTCTGCAGCTTCTAAAAGTTCATGTGAGATTTGTCAATTTCTAAAACCACCAGGAATCAAACTTGATGTCTGTGTCACAGTCACTGTGACTAAAGTCTGAGAGACACCAGAACAGGATTATTTACAGAATGAGTTTCTCTGCTTCCCAGTAAG
The DNA here is from genome assembly GCF_024713975.1 of Paralichthys olivaceus. NCBI lineage: Eukaryota > Metazoa > Chordata > Actinopteri > Pleuronectiformes > Paralichthyidae > Paralichthys > Paralichthys olivaceus. The sequence continues at coordinate 915,136 of NC_091100.1, forward strand.
AATTATTCACGGCCTGGACACGTTGATGGATGAGTGATAATCATTGAAGGTCAGAGCTCTGGAACACCAGACAACCACTGGAAACGGAAGCTTGTTAAAGTGTTTTCAAGTGTGAAGTTCTGACTTCCCCGATAAATGAATGAATACATAAACAAACTGCAGCGTCACCTTGACCGTCTTCTTGGCGTACTTGTCCAACGCGCTGCCCTGCGTCTTGAAAATGGCGACGTTGGCCTTCAGCAGGTCCTTCCTCTCCATGCCCTCCTTCCTGGGCATGGATCCCACCAGGATGGCGGCATCCAGGTCCTTGAAGCCCACCTCCACTTTGTCAGTGGGGATCACCTCTGTCAGGGGGGAGAGAGGGGGGGGGGGGAGGTCAGCCTGTACTCAATGTACAATACATCGCCTCTAATGCTGTTCAGATACATATATATATAAATAAACAAGGGGGATCTGTTTCACTGGGTCACTGTAAAGAGTTCTAAGTAAACATGTATGAACAAAGTTAGAGTAACATGTTACTAATCATTGAGTCTAATCATTAACCTGTTATCGGTTCAGGACAAAGACCTGCGCTGCTCAACATATTGATAAGGACAACGTGATGCATTGTGTTTTAAACATTAACAGCGTCTCTGTTCACAGCTCCGTCATGTTGCTCACATGTTCGTTTACAGAACTCGTCGTGTTTTCAAATCAAATCAACTTCTTGATTTTTTCTTTCTCCTGCAGATTAAACATCTGGGAATCTTTCGGTGTCCCTCTTTGATTCGACGCGTCAGATAAATTCCTGCCGCTTCATCTGATCCTCACGATAAGATCAGACCCTGGTTATCACTGGACTTCAGTCAGCTCACGTCATTGTCGTCCCACCACAGCTCTGATTGGCTGCTGGTGGAGGCAGTGCAGCAGCCAATCAGAAGCCCTCTGTCTGACACTCCTTCCTCCTCCCCTGCAGCAGCAGCAACACTACACACACTACACACACTACACACACTACACACACTACACACACTACACACACTACACACAGGAGGTGCAGGGAATGTGTTCCAGACGGAGGAGAAGGTGAAGCTCAGGCTGCTTCAGGGGAAATGATGAAACACTGTGAATCAGCACTTTAACCATCATGGATTTATTAACCAATCAGACAACACTAACTGTATTATAACTAGTTCAGGGTTTGTTCATTTATTATTAGTTATCAGAGTTAAGATATAAACTTTGATTTGAATCAAAACCAGAACAAGAAGCAGAATTCATTTCTTGGCTGCTGAACTTTATCTGGTTGAAAAACCTGTTCTGTGTTTGACGTGGTCGTTAAATGACGACATGTGATTTAGTGTCATGTGAAGGAAACCACATGTTTTTAACCCAGTAAGAGAAAAAAACATGTGTGAGTCACTCAGTCTAAAGATATGAAATTAAAACAGACAGACAGAAGCCTCACCCCTCAGCAGTGGGAGGGCACAGTCCTGCAGCTCCATGACGACTCCGTCCAGCACCGGCAGCATGGGGGGGATGTCCAGCAGGACCAAGATGATTGGCTGATGAGACGACAGAAACAGAATTGAAAACATTGAATGAGAAGAGAACAAACAGTCGAGCAGCATAGCATGACTTTGCATATTAGCATGAACGACTACAACATTCAACCTGATGTTACTTTTACTTCAGAATTCGATGACAAGGTTTAATTTGACAAACATTACAAATAGAAAGCAGCAAATTTCATTCAAGGACACTTCCTGACAAACACAGCCGGATCTGTCAGTGGCGCCCCCTATGGACCAGTGGTTTCATAAGGAGACTGTTGGCCGTTGGTTGAGATGGTTTCATTTCCTCCATCCAAAACCAATCTGGACCAATAACGTGAAGGCGTCCCACCATTAAAACCATTATGTAACGAGCTGCAGAGCATGGTCCAGCTGTCGGTGCAGTAATCAGCCTGGGGAGGTGGGGGTGGTTATGTAACCAGAGCTCAGCCTCAGTCCTACCTGGTCCTGGCCGAACACATCTCCCTTGGCGATGCTGTAGAGCAGAGAGTAAGCGATCTGACCGGCAGCGCCAGTCACCAGAACACGGATTGGTTCAGGCTGCGGGGAAACAAAACAGAGGTCGTGTCAATCACTGAGATAAACAGCTGGATCAGATGCATCACACACAGACTTCAACATGGTGGAACTGTATTAAAAAGACTTCTCGCCAAACGCCATAAACAAAACTGGGAATTGTACAATGACCTTGTATTTTTATCGGCCGTAGCTATGACGATCATTCAAATGAAATTGTTTATGTCGCTCTTTAGCTCCTCCTCTGTGTAGAATGACCCTTCATTCTAAAAGATGGAGGCTGTGATCTCTTTAATTCTGCACATTTAACATCAACCAAACAAACATCCAGCTTTTCTGATCGGTTCACACTCTCCTCCTGTGGGAGGCTGCTGTCTATTTGAAGTCGTCTCACCAAACTCCTATAAGAAGATCGTGAGTTGTAGACTGACCTTGAATTTTAGCAATGGTGGCAATGACATCAAGTTTAATTTTGCATTTGTTCTTAAGTATTTTATGTCGCTGTGTAATTCGGCAGGTATAAAGATTTGCTGATGGCTTCAATCACTCCTCCTCTGGAACTCTGTCCTTGGCAAAAAAAAGACTTCTCACCAAACTCCATAGAGAATCCAGATAATTTTACGATGACTTTGCATTTTAACAACAGACGCTATGACGTTCACTTTCCTTTTTCACGTTTTCTGGAAAAGTTGATTTCACTCTTTAATTCGGCTTCTTTATAAACCCACCAAACAAACGTCCGGCTCCTATGGATGGTTCACACATCAACGTTGCTGACCACAGAATGAATGGACTCAGAGAGAGAACAGGACAGTTTTACAGACGCCGAAGTGGAGGTTGACTCCAGCTCAGTCAGAATCAACAGCTCCATCACATTCCGACCTGACTGTTTCTGTGCGTGCAGCGACGCATCGTTAAATCACAACGTTTCTGAACCGACATTCGTCCGGACGAGTCCCCTGCTCTGATTGGCTCCAGAGGATGAACAAGAGAAGCGCTGACGTCACGTGACGCTGATGTCGCGGGCCTCGTCTCTCGATGAATGAAAGAAAGAACTGCGCATTTTATTTTCACTCACATGCGTTAAAACTGCGCAACAAACTAGCGTCACGCACGAGCAACACGCGGGGAAGTTTAGACGCCGAGCGACTGTTCACGCAACGTTAACGCATCGGTGCGCGCACACAGAGATGAAGCAGATCTTTGAGTGTGCGGGGCCGCGCAGGACCCTCCATCTTACCATGTCGTCAGCGGCTGAGGATGCGGTGAAGCTGCGGGTCTGTGCGGGATGTGCGGGGCCTGATCTTCCTGCTCGGACTCGAACTAACGCGCAGGGTCACCTCTGTCCTCCTCCTTTACAGTCAGGCGGTGACACCACACGTCCCGCACGAACCACGGGACTTGTAGTTCTTTAAAACACACCGAAGCTGCCACCGCCGAGGAGGGGAACACGGTCTCCCATGATGCACCGCTCTGCTCAAACCGCGCCCACCTGTCCCACATTGTGTGAAAAAAAATCTCATTTTTGAAAAAAAAAAAGGAAGCGAGACTTTGGCGACACCTCGTGGCGAGTGGCAGAAGTGCAGCGGTCTGTTTCCAGAGGGATGTTCATTACAAAGAGAAACAGAGACACCAGAGAAACAACAACAGAACCAGACCTTCCCCCTTCACTCGTGTCTGAAGGTGAAGTCCAGTCAGGACCAGAGCGAGGACACCTGACCTGAGCCCTTCTGGACCCGTCAGAACCAGACATTCTCCTTAAGGCCCCTGGAGGCTCCACAACAACCACACACCCACTCTGGATCCACGTCATCGTCAATCCTGACAAACGTCTCTAGAGAAACAACCTCTGGAAACTTCTCAGAACCAGTAGAACCACTGTGACCCCCCTGAAACCCTCCGGAACATTGAGTCCAAACCTCTGAGGGAGCTGTGGTCGGCTGCGGCTCAGATCCTAGAGCAGCTTCTGATCAGACGGTTCAGAGGTTTTGAAAACCTGAAGCTCAAACATGTGAGTGAATGAGTGAATGTGACCTGTGGTGCAAAGTGAAGAGAAGAAGAAACTCATCAGTGAACCTTGGAATCTCTTCATGAACCAGTGGGACCTCGAAGTTCTGCTGGAACTCCAGAACAGAACGGAGAGAACTCGGATCCAAAAACCTTTAAAACACTTGAAGAGCCCCCCCCCCCCCCCCCCAAAACAACATACCGGATGCAACAGCGCCCTCTGCAGCTAACTTCTGTTGATTGAGTGATGAAGTGGTTGTCATGCAGAGAACAAAGTGTCAGTGTGTTGAGCAGAACTCTGGAAACCAAATCCACCGTCTGTTTAGAATTCTTAAACTTACACCTTCACTCTTTAACTAGCTGGACTCTGACAGAGGGAGCTGTGGTCATGTTCTAAAGAAGTGTTGACCTGGTCCAAGAGAAACCTTCAGTGATTCATCAAACCTCCTCACAGACTCTGGAAGCTCCACCACTGATATTCAGCATCTCAACCACACATAAGAAAAACCTGAACTCATGAAGGATCCGTGGAATCTCCTGAAGGTCTCTGCTGCTAGAACTCTTTCCAGAGCTGATGGAGCTGCAGCGTCCTTCAAGAACGCTGAAAGTCCTCAACACAAACACAACAGCTCGTTTCCTTTGTTTCGACCGAACAGTTTCAGTTGTTCATCACGACGTCGATCACGTGATCTTCGGTGATTGAATGAGAACAGTGAGAACATTCATCTGCAGGAACGTAATCAGCTTCACTTAACGATCCTTTAAGTCACTTAAAGGTCCCGTGAGATAGAGAGTGTTTGGTACATGTTGTTACCAAGTGTAATCCTGTATAACTGTATTCTATTCTATCCATATATATATATATCTATAGATAGATATATAGATGTAAATTGGAAAAAGAAAATACATATTTGTTCAAAAATATATAATAAAATGTTTTTCTGAAGGATCTTATGAAGTATTTAGGAATTTGGACTCATGAGCTCAGGTTTTTCTGAAACCCCCCGACCCTCCAGATTATAAAACTTGTGTAATGTTACACACATTACATCATAAGTATTTCATTTATTCATAACAACAGTAATATTTTCTGTGGCAGAGGAAGGTCAATAGAAACTGATCATTTATGGTATTTAAAGCAATAAAAACAAAGGTGGTGACAAACCAAACAAGAAAAATATTTTTTAAAACGCAGCAGGGTGCGAGGATTATTCTACGTGACCTCTTTTCAAATTAGGGTCGAATGTGAAAGGTCGGCTGAGGTCACGTTCACGGCCCAGACGACAGGAAGTCACTGGGTTCAGCTGCCAGCGTGTTATCTGCGACCTGGCAGGAGGTGAATCTGAGCAGAGCGGAGCCGTCTGAGCCGCTGACGCTTATAGACACGAACATCGCCACGGTTACAAACAACCGTCAGGAGGTGATGTCATCGCGTGTTCACATGTGCTGCAAAAAATAGTTGGATGAAGCCGTGGTACCGAGGTCTTAGTGATCCACACACGCCCGACCAATCAGGAGTCAGTCTCAGCTGTCAGTCATGTTTTAATATCTTGAACAAACACCAGAGAGATGAGAACGAGCTGAAACGACACAAACATGTTTAACCAATATTTATTTAACGTCTTGTTTGGTCCATGACTCATCTGCTAACATGGTGGAGGCGGGGTTGTATGCAGCCCCTAACCCTACACTGTTCGGTTTTTGACTGTTCATTATGGGATGTTGAGAGTAGATTAAAGATTTCATCATCAGGCTGCAGCAGAAGGACGACTGCGTCCTCATTCTTTGTCTCATCAGCTGCTTCCTGACGGATGAGAAGCAGAACGTACGGAGAGAAAACGCAGCGAGACGGTTTCAGCCTCTCCAGGTTTTTAGTTACAACCTTCAGCCGCTCAAGGACAGCAGCGGCCATGTTGGATCTCGGCAGCCATGTTGGATCTGGCTGCGGTTCGCTGGGTTCAGTTTGGTGAAGCTGCGGCTTCCTCTGAGCATGGTGCTGATAATCTGCTGCACCAAGGCAGCGGCAAGCAACCAGCGTTATTCACCTTTCAAAATAAAACCATTCAAACAACTGTCGCTCAGAGAAATACGAGAGTTAAATATTTCATGTTTCAAGCACATTAACAAAGGTGCTTTGTTTTTCAAAGTATACACACAGTACCTTATATTTCTATAATACTTTTTGTACTTTTTATCTGAAATGCATCACTATGGTGAATTTCTAGAGAAATGTTAGAGAACTTTTTTCAAGTCATTTAGTTTTTTCTGATAAAACATTCTGCATTTTTCATCAGACGTTTGTACATTAAGACATATGGATTCATTGATCCTCAACCCCCTGATCTTGTTGCCTCAGATCAGAGTTTTTAATGCTGTACTTTAACTTTATTAACTTGATTATTTTGTGTTTCTTTGGGAACATTGCATATTTTTTTATCAGTGTTGTTTGTCTTTGTTCAAAGTTATAGAACTAGAAGTAAACAATGAATGACTTACTGATTTATATGGACGCATCATTGGCCCCTCTGTGTAAATTGTGGCCCTTTTATGGCCCCTGATGTAGAAAAACCCCTGAGCTGCCACTGGCTTTTTCAAATAGGTCGACTTTTATTATTTATCATTTCATCGTACTGTTTCAATTTGAATGTCTTTTTTCTCGTGGTCCTTTTTGCTGCTTTCGTCACTGATACTGAATTTGATAAAAGAAACATTTCTCTCAAACAGAAGCAGATCAGTGTTGACCGCAGGTGTGTGGGTGTAAATGTTTGTCTGTGATTCGCTGGCGTCCGCTCCGTCGCTCTGTCAGACATTTTAATTTGTATATAAACTTTAAACACTGACACACACGAGTTACACGTGGTCTTTTGAGATCTTCACTCTGACTCTTCCTGAACTTTATGTCTTTTTTATTATTTTCTTCTCGTAGTCTTTAAGAACAGAGGATGTCGTTAACAACTTTGTAAATATATGTTGGGCTGTACAAATACAATTCGATCACTCGACTGATCGATTGATTGAATACGGTTTGAAAAAAACTAAATGAAATGATAAGTTGGAGCTTTTGTTTTGAAGAGTCGAGCAGGAAGTGGTGTTGTTGATTCCCTGTGGAATCCACTGGGGCTGAATTCATGATGACGTCATCGGAAAAAAGACGCAACCTGCGAATTATTTCACCAAAACGCTGCACGGGTTCTGGCGGCCATGTTTGTTTTTAAACATCAGAAATCTAACAGGAGCCGTCGAGTCACAGCTGAACACACTCTGCTGAGACAAGCCCGGGTAACCAACTAACCAGCTAACTAACCAACTAGCTGGCTAACCAGCTAACTAACCAACCAGCCAGCTGACTAACCAACTAACCAACCAGCTGGCTAACCAGCTAACTAACCAACCAGCCAGCTGACTAACCAACTAACCAGCTAACTAACCAGCCAGCTGACTAACCAGCCAACTAACCAACCAGCTGGCTAACCAGCTAACTAACTAGCCAACTAACCAACTAGCTGGCTAACCAGCTAACTAACCAACCAACCAGCTGACTAACCAGCCAACCAGCTAACTAACCAACTAACCAACCAGCTGGCTAACCAGCTAACTAACCAACCAGCTGACTAACCAACTACCCAGCTAACTAACCAACAAACCAGCTGACTAACCAGCTAACCGGCTTACTAACCAAATAACCAGCCAGCTGACTAACCAGCTAACTAACCAACTAACCAGCCAGCTGACTAACCAGCTAACAGGCTAACTAACCAGCCAGCTGACTAACCAGCCAGCTGACTAACCAGCTAACCAGCTAACTAACCAACCAGCTGAATACACTCTGCTGAGACACGCCTGGGTAACCAACTAACCAGCTAACCAGCTGACTAACTAACTGGTATTTAAACTAGTCTGACCAGTGATGGCGGGAAAAACGTGAAAATGTAATGGTCAAGCTCGTGTTGCGTTCAAGGACACTGCGGTGAAACCAAGCAACGAGTCCAACTCACCTGAGAGGAAAACGCCCGGACCACCAGATACATGGAGGACAGCAGGGTCAGCATGGTGAGACACCCGGTGCTCACCCACCGACAGAGGGACAGACAGGGGGACAGGAGAGAGACAGAGAGAGAGGTAGACAGGGACAGACAGGAGAGAGGGACAGAGACAGACAGGAGGACACGGTGGACAGACACAGAGGCTCCGCGGCACCAGAACCACCTCAGACCCGCAGCTCTGCGACTCTTCACGGCTTCTTGTTCCTCGTTCTCCCGCGACTCCCTCACACCTCCTGTTCCACACGCACACACACGCGCACACACACACACACACACACACACACACACACACACTCACACACACACACTCAGTCTAGTCCTCTAATCTGATTTATATAAATAGCCGCAGTCGGAGCTGCTCCTCTTCGATCTCAGGTTTAGATTCATTCAAACCTCTGAAGCTTCAATTCGAGAAAAAGTCAACGGACTTCTGAATGGAGGACGAGGTGACGTCACTGCAGAGCTGTGGGTCTGCATGATGGCAGAGTGCGTGCACGTGCGTGTGTGTGCGTGTGTGTGCTGCAGGGTCACACGAGGACACCGAGGACTGCTGCAGAGTCTTGACTGTGTGTGTGTGTGTGTGTGTGTGATGCGTTTACGTGTTTAAGCTTCGCACAGACATAGAAGGTGAAACATGGAGTGAGACGTTACAAGACATCCACAGTGAATACATAAATAAGATACACAAATAATTTAAGGGATTAATATTACTAAAGAATACACATGGCACAGATTTACGTATAAGAACGAGTCACAGACATGGACTGTGAGTCTCTGAGATCAAGTACGAGTCTCTGAGATCAAGTACGAGTCTCTGACATCAAGTACGAGTCTCTGAGATCAAGTACGAGTCTGTAAGAGATCAAGTACGAGTCTCTGAGATCAAGTACGAGTCTCTGAGATCAAGTACGAGTCTCTGAGATCAAGTACGAGTTCCTGAGATCAAGTACGAGTTCCTGAGATCAAGTACGAGTTTCTAAGATCAAGTACGAGTTCCTGAGATCAAGTACGAGTCTCTGAGATCAAGTACGAGTTCCTGAGATCAAGTACGAGTTCCTGAGATCAAGTACGAGTTCCTGAGATCAAGTACGAGTCTCTGAGATCAAGTACGAGTTTCTAAGATCAAGTACGAGTTCCTGAGATCAATTACGAGTCTCTGACATCAAGTACAAGTACGAGTACAATCTGACGTCACACAGATGAAGTACAAGTCAGTGGGGAACTTGTGCGAGTCACTGAGGAAATGTACGAGGTGAAGTACGAGTCCCACAGGTTCCAGTGAATACAGGAGCCCACAGTGGGTGTGTTGACTGTCCGTGTTGACGCTGTGGACTGATCCATGGTCGCGTGTTTATTGTGTCACTACCGACCAGCATCGAGATGAGGACATGAAAACATGAGCAGGAACACGTTCTGTCAAATCTACACGGATGAGCGAGTGGCGGCGCCAAACATCTGATCCAGTTCGGTCATGTGGTGCGTCCCTGCAGGTTCCGATTAAAGATACGTTTCATTTTCATGATCACCTTAACACCGAGTTTTGGTTAAGATGTGTTATCAGAGTCAGACCTGCTGAAACTGGTCAGGTGACATAACGGTGCAACTGCTCACAGACGACGTCAAACTGTTCATCTGTTAAACGCCACGAAATATAGGTTTGTTCAGTAAAATGTCCCAAGACAAAGAAATAAAGTAGAAAACAGAAAAGAAAGACCAAGTTGAGGAAGTTTGAATTCAAAGCTACATATAATACACATATTGTGTATATGACAAAAAAACATCCTGAATACTTGTGAACATTTGTCTTATTTATTTTATAGTCTTACTCAATTCTTTCTGGAGTCGTATAAAATATTTGAGTCATTAGTTCTATAATAAATAAATGTTGAAATCTTTTTTAAATTTCTTAAAATGTCTTCGATCTTTATCATCATTGTATTAACCAGCTTGTTTTTATGTGTGAAGAACTTTGTAACGGTGATGTTCAAATAAAGTTATGATGATGAATATTGAATACGTCAGTTGTGTGTGTTTGACCTTTGACCTCCTGTGGCTGATCTGTAAAGATCCTGTGCTCGAGTTAGGATCTCGCAAACAGAGTCTGGTTCGAGTTAACCTCAGTTTGTCTGCAGATGCATGTGAGCGTGTCACTGCTGCGTTCTGCCAGCAGAGGTCCTCACGTGCACGATGAATGGATGTGAGGTGGGGTGGGGGTGTTGGATGTGTGTTTAGTCGTTGGATGATTATTTTCTCTCGAAGTTAAAGTCTTTGTATTTTCTTCTCATAGAAACATGAGATACTTGCTGGTTGGTTCAGTTTCTTCCGTCTCTACATTTGTGGACATGCGTCAGTGCAGAGTGTTAGATCATCAGAGACATGTCAGTCACATATCATCACACACGTTTCAACCAATGTTCTGATGTGAGGCATGAAGACAATAAGACACGTGTCATGTAAACATCATGAACAAACTCACCCTCAGAATAATCAATAATCAGATGTGTGGAGGATTCTGACTTTAGTCTCATTGTGTGAATGATTGATGAGTTATAATAAGACTCTGGAACATGTCAACAGAAACATGAACAAATATTTATTATAAACTCACGTAAATCCATAAAAGGCCTCAAACCTCCAGAGCACTTTTCCTCAGATTTAAACATAAAATGTGCAGTTTCAAACTTTGCAAACTTTTCTGGCTGGTAAACTTGTTTCATTTGTTCGATCGCAGCCGTTTCCTGTTGCTCAAAAATAAAAATAAAAAACGTTATTTAACAGCAGCCTGAGTTAAGATCACAAACTTATGTGGCACTAAAATAAACCAGTGAACTTAAAACAAGATTTTATTGAATAATAATGCGGTCACCTGACGTCTCGTCAAATCAAACCGAACTTTATTTGTTCAGAAACTTTCACACAAATCAAACAGTTTAACAGGAGAAATATAAAGTATAATTATATATAATATAAAGTCAAACAAAAAGAAAAAAAAACATCTATTGCAGGTGCAGATGATGATTCATCTTTAAATGTGATTACGAGCAGCAGGTTTGAACCCCAAAGAAACAGCAGAGCCTTACCACAAGGGGGCGACAGTTTCAGCGTTGTCTGTAATCTTAATGGACCAAGCAAGAGGCGGTATTCACGTTTTCCCGTCTGATGTTTTCAGATGATGGTTTTTAAATATTATATTCGTAATCAGGGAAAACATCTCGTTAAGGTACGGACACTAAACTTGCGTCCCGAGCTGCACTGTAGTGAACCGGTGCTACTGTTAGTGAGCTAAAACTAAGACGTGTTGACAAACACACAAATAAACAGGATATTAAAGCTGCTCAGACAAGCTAGCAGTTCGCTGCTGTTTGGTTTGTAACAATATCAAGTAGCAGCCGGTGTCGTGGAGGAACTTCAGCTCAAGTTCTTATTCAGCCGATTGCAAACAGCCAATCAGATCGCAGCCGGGAAACTTTGTTTTCTCACTAGGGGGCACTGGACATCGTAAGCGCTGGGCTGCCTCCACATAACAGCTTCTTCAGATGAAGAAACATAAACCACAGAAGTTTTTTAATCTGCAGAATGAATTCAGAATTACATTCATATTGAAGCTGTAGCACTGCTGAGCGTCAGCGCCTGACTCTGCCACTTTAACCTCAATGCGATGACAGGGACGAGTCGTGACCCCCGCCCGACCAGACGGCCTGTCCCTGCCGGCGACTCCTGTGTCAAGTTTCTTTTTGCAGACATTGTCGCCACAGACGAAGCAAGATGCGACCGCCTCCGTCCTACTGTGCCGAACAACTCTCAGTCAGTCAGTGAGTCTGTTGGTCAATGACACATCCTGTGAAGCTCAAACACACTCGGAGCTGATTCAGGAGCTGTGATTACATGTGGAGGCAGAAATCTTTCCACGGGTGGAGTTAAAGCTGAAGGAGCCAGAGAACCAGTTTTTCATGTTGCCGTCATGTCGCAGGTTGTCGGCGTGAGAACCACGTGGATGTAAAAAGCAATTTGAGAGTGAAAAGATGTCAAGTTGAGTCACGGTGGATTCCTGTGGTGACACTTCAACAGCATTTAGAAAAGGTTGTAGCAGCTGTGAACTTCACGGACCGTAGAAACTCAGCTCGTTTCCATGTTGATAGTTTTAAATAGTTTAATGACTGAAAAATATTTTCATGCTCAGAATCGCTGCAGCTCTTCTTTTCAGCCTCAAACACGTCCTGTCTCTTTAAGACCCCCAGTCTGCTGTGAATGGCCAGCTGCTCCACTCCGTTGTGATTGGTCAACACCTTCCATCACGTGTAGGAAATGTCGGCCTCCGCTCTCGCTTTGTTAGGGGGCGTGTCAGACTGGCGGCTGGACGTGCGTCATGAACTGACCCTTTAAGGTGTTTTTACATGTCAGCTGCTTGGATCAAGTAAAAATCTAACATGCAAACACGACGGCCGATGATTCATGTGGCTGCATTTCCCCCTTTGATCGTGTTAATCTGCTTGAATCCACGTTTCAGGTCTGATGAATCATTCTCTTTGTGCGATGTCACCTTATCAGCTCACACGGCAAAAGACTAACTGGTGCTTGTATGTTTTTATATATATATATACAAATATATAAATGAGGTCCATTCCCCTCAGTGCCACCACAGAAAACACTTTGTTCTTGAACACTCGACACACATTGGAAATATGAATCATCTCCCCGGGTCTGACAGGTCACGCTTCCAACATGTCACGTTATCTGCGGAGGCATGGCCGAGCCTGTTTACCACGTCTCTCATTACTCCGTATTGTCTGTCCTCCCGCCCTCCGCTTTAGCTGTCAGTCACCTACAAACGCCTGAGGAAGAGGACGACTGAGGCACTCACCTGGACACGCCAGCAAATAACATGCACCTGACACATACATGTACAAAACACCTTTTTTAATTACGTTCTCCTCCGACCAGAACTTTCCGATGGAGATCATTGGATAAGAAGCTCTGAAGAGCAAATCACAGAACTCAACTGCAAACAAGAAGAGAACTGTTCGCTGAAGAGTCAAACTGTCTGCATGTAGAAAAACACGTCTTTCAAACCGCCCGTCAGCGGCTGTGTACTTCTCATGTGTGCCGTCAAAAGGCTCGAGGACGTCCAGTGCAGCCAATCAGAACAGGCGAAACGTTCCATGTGAATAAAGACTGAAAAATCAGGCCACCGGCGCTCTGTGCCCGTCAGTGGGGGGGGCAGTGTGTCTTCAGTCGGTGGAGCGAGTTGAACATGTCTCCATGTATTTATTTTTATTTCAACATATTGGACTGAGACACAGGTCGCAGGTGCTGATCACCAATGACCAGGAATAAAAGAATCAGCACAACATTACAAACACACGTTCACGGCTGAAGCGGCTGAGCTCGTTCAGCAGCAGGTCCTCGCTCACGCTCAGCTTGTTGATGATAATGTTTCTCGTGGGCAGTGATTCCAGCTCTGGGTCTTTCAGCAGCTCAGGTTGGAATGTTGGGAATGTAGTTTTCTGACCGCTGAGCTGAACGTGGGCTCCAGCTTTCATCGCTCCTCTGCGGAACTTAAAGGAACTTAAAGGAACTTAAAGGGACACACGTTGGCTGTGACCGTCTCCGGGCTGCGCTGGCGTCAGCGCCGCAGCTCCTCGTTTGTTTGTTATGTCTCGCGAACCAACAATGTGGGGATTATGAATATTTTCTGAGACCTTGTCGCGCCACAACAACAACACAGACGGTTGAGCGGAGACGCGATTGCATCGGAGACGGTTTTCTAGGTGGCGTGGCCCATGCTGGCGTGTTCTGTGAAAACAAAGGGCATTGTGGGAGCTTCTCCTGACCTCGGTTTGAACTGGGTGTTGGAGATCTGACCTACGATGGCTGGTTATCTCCTGACGTGACTCAGACAGCAGAGGTGGGACCGGCTGCCCGGTGCCTTCATGCCGAGACCACCTTCCCCTCCGCCCCTATAAATCCAACACCTGTCCGCCATTTTGGTGCCTCTCGAGGCGGTTACGCTGCACCTGCGGTATCTCGACTCGGAGGCGGTTGGCTTTGTTCATCTGCTCCACGAGGCCGCTCTGCAGGCCGCATCAGTCAATACGTATCTCAGTGCGGGCGACATGCGCACGGTTGCATTCCAGTGGGGATTTGCAGAGTGGATCGGAGAAACTCATCTAAACCAGGGATTAAAACTCCGAGGCTGTTCAGATGCTCTGATAAACTTCTCTTCGCTGCGGTTTCTTGTTTCAGGGGAGCGGCCGTCAGGACGACTCACGGTAACAAACACACACACATTAGTCATTCACATTTTCATACTGAAAACCAACCAAACCTAAACTCATCTATGAACTCCTCAGTGAATCCTTGTCGGGGCGCCAACACTTGGCAACCCTTTGGGATAATTAAGACTGGTCACGCCCCCTCCTTGTTCGCCGCACCCTCTTATCCCCGTCCCCACGCTCCCTGGCAACTGTATCCGCTTCATCGCTGCTCTTCCACTTCTCCTGCCAATCACACTTACTCCACCATCTGCCTGGAATGGCGCTGATAGAAAAAAAGCCCTAAAGTGCTGGTGCAGGGCCAGAGCCGTCTGTGTGTACGCTGATTAATGGTTAATGGTGAATGTGGCGGAGCGACGGTGTGGAGTCCTCCTCTCTCTGGAGGCCGCGGCGACGCCTCTCCTCCTCAGACTCAGTTTGACCTCAGATGCACAGAACAATGTGAGGAATTCTCAGCGTGTCACCTCGGATCACGTCAGAGTGTCAGTGTGGGTCAGAGCATCAACTTCAACACCTTCATCCACATCAGTTATTTCTTGTTCTGCACAAATCTGACTTTAACGCCGCCGCCGCCGCCGCGTGATGCATCTCTGAGCTGTGTGATCGGCGATATGGATCAATGATGATGGGATGGATCCAGTCTCAGAGAACTGACGCCTGCAGGTTTAAACGTGTTGTTGGAACGTGTTTCTGAAAGTGATTAACTAGAGGAAGAAATCATAGTTCTCACATATCAGCGTCTCTGCTTTAGCTACAAAAACCTTAAAAACTAGTTTCGTATTTAGCAAAGATTCACTTGCTGCTCGACCCGGGCTCCCCCTACAGGTGGGGAAGTGCAATTCACTGTCGCAGGAGTTGCGTTCTGAGCCTCCACGTGCACGCAGCGGAGAGGTTGGGACAGACTGATCACTTCCTCTGTGTGAGGAAAAATCTATGTAATCTATTATGTCATGTGGTCTCCGGTTGAAATTCCGTGAGCGTGCACCAGGCCTCACAGTCTGCTCATTTGTTTTCAAGCCAACTTCCTGTTTTCAAGCCAACTTCCTGTGGCAGACGAGGCATTCGGTCGGCCAAGAGAAAAAAAATTAAATTATCGTTTGAATGAAAATTTAAAGCAGACCAAAAAAAAACCCGGGAGGAGGAGTTTAAACATCTCAGAGATCACGTAGGTTTCCGTGTGAATTAATGGACGTCTGGTCGCCTCATGAACTCTTTGTGTTTGTGAGTACGACACTCTTTCATGAAGTGTAGCTTGTGTTGTGGAAGCAGTAAAACCCGAAGCTGAAGAACTACGTCCGTGTTCTGAACATGAGCCGTCACTGATCGTCCATGTTGTGTTGAGCGTTCAGTGACGTCCAGACTGAAACGCAGCTCCGCAGTTTTCAAACCAGAACGAAGTCAGCAGCGTTTACAAACTTCTCAGTTTCTGCATTAAAGGTTCAGTGAGTAAGATTTAGGTGAAAGAGATTCTTGGCAGAAACAGAATATAAAATAATCCTCGTGATGTTTTCACTTGTGTGTTTCATCTAAATTGTATGAATTGTAGTTTTCTTTACCATAGAACTGGACCTTTATATTTAAATACCTTATATTTACATGGAGGGGGTTTACTGAAGGTTTCCATACTGAAGGTTCTGTTTCATGTTTGGAGGGAGAGCGTGAGATGAGGGGAGTCCAGCTGCAACGTGACACTTCACCTCTAGATGTCACTAAATTCTACACACTGAACCTTTAAGTTTCTAAATATTTCAGAAAAGTCGTCGGGGTTGGAGATAATTACTCAGCCCACCAACATGACCCGTCTCAGTTTACGCTGTAAAACACTGACTTTTCTGCTCTCTATTATTCGTCCTGTGTCACCTTAGCCCCGGTTAATCCAGCCCCCCCCCCCCCCCCCCCCCCACGTCTTGTCTTCATGTCAGAGGTTTGCGTGACTGCCTCGCTCACCTTTCTGTGGATGAACTTTTCAACCCTTCAACCCTGCCCTCGTCCTCGGGGACCGGAGGCGGCGTCCCGAAGGGGCTTCACGTCTTCAATGTCAGCATGTGACCTTTTTTTTTTTTTTTGGGAAAGTCTGTTGTCTCACATACTCACCAACACGCCCACGCCGTCATGTCACCTCTTGCCCGGCTGCGAGTCCCGCGGCCATGTTGGCTGGATGCACCTCGAGGAGCGGGAGTCTGACGAGGCCACCGCCAGACGTGCTCTCTCCCACCGACGAGTCTGCACACAGGAGAAGCAGATGTTGAGGAGTTCAACCAGCTGCTGATTGAAAATATTCCAGACACGTGCACCGACACAGACCTGTCATCTGCGGACACTTTCATCCAAAACACGGCTGTGAACTGTAGCGGAATAAATTCAGTGGACGCCGACATTTTATCCCAGTTAAGTTTCACGGAGCTTCCCTCTGATAATAACGATAATACAACTACTCATCATGTTTTTCATTGTACTGGTGAAGAATCAGCTTGTTTCAATGGTAACGAGCAGAACTACAAACCTGAAACTGCCGCTAACGTGCAGCTGAAACGACATCATGTGACCTCAGCTGTGATTGACGTGACTGAAGGATCTCTATTCTTTAAAAAGATTTTCGTGCAGGTTCAGATAATTTGTCGTTCGGTCGTCACATTGTTGTGACGGTGACTCGCTGGATTTAGTCAAACGCTCTCGTCGGAGTCTTTTCTCTCATTGTTTAAAAGATAACACGTCAAAATAAAGGAGGGGCCTGAGATATCACATGAAGCCACAAATATCCACATGTTAACGAAACGACTACGAGATGATCGTCCGACATTCGAGTGATTTCATCCTTTTATTTTTCTTTCAACATTTTATGGAAAAATAATGAATCGTTAAAAAAATTCAGGAACAAACTGAATCTGCAGCATTCGTCCAAAAATACCAGCGTCAGCGATGACACCTGATCATGGGTCAGACTGCGGTTACCTGACGTGTCACATGTCTCCGAGGAAGTCACATGGATCATGGCTGTGTGTGTGTGTGTGTGTGTGTGTGTGTGTGTGTGAGGACTGGCGCCGCTCTGTCCGCCCTACACCACGTCACCTCCTCAGGCTGCTCGCTCCTTTATGTCGCTTTTTATTTTGCCTTTTCTTCTCCGCAAGAAATGAGAGAGAGAGAGAGAGAGAGAGAGAGACAGAGAGAGAGACAGAGAGAGAGAGAGAGAGGGGTAACTTAAAACGTGGAATTAGTTTGACACCAATTGGGGTTAGATGTCAGGAGGACAACATGTGTTAATGTGTTGTCATGTAAATTTTTCCACATGGTTTTTTGGGCATTGTTCAGTCAATGGATTCCACTGTAGTGTGTGTGTGTGTGTGTGTGTGTGTGTGTGTGTGTGTGTGTGTGTGAGAGTGTGTGTGTGTGTTGGTTGTCCACACTACTACGTTTACTTTACTCATCACCTGAAACACTTTCTCTCCAGACGAGTGTTTTTCTCTCCAGCTCCACACAACTCACCTGGAAACACACGTCACATGACCGCTCACCTACACTGGTCATGTGATGTGAACAGGAAGTAGATTGTCTCTGCAGTTGGTTGCTTAGTTACATAAAAATCCTCTGGTGGAGGAACTGATAAGAACCAAACAGGAAGAGACATACAGAGACGCACAAGTGAAATGAAATGGACTCAAATATCTCAGGATGTGAACAAAACCACGAGATCTCCAGAGGAGGATGAATTCTCCCAGCACCCCTCGCTTCAACGCTGAGTCTCTGGGTTGAACGGAGAATCTCCGGCTGCGTAGTTTACGAGACAAACATGTTCATCTGAAATCTTCTTCACAGTGAAGATGGAAAAAGCCGACGTCCTTTATGTTTCAGTTTCAAACCTAAAATCTCTCGTCAGCCACGGGAGAGAATCCGTCGAGTTCCACCGCCGATGCTCGACGGTGACAGAAACATCAGAGCGTCTCCACAAATCACCGAGTCCAGCTCGACACTCGCAGCTAAGATAAGAGTGTGCGTGTCGGCATCAGCACGACGCAACGCGCACTGTACATGTGCTCCGACCGCTCGACCAGAGGAAGAAATTAACCCTGTTTAAATGGAGGCCAGATGGATGGATGAAAAGAGGAGGAGAAGAAAGGCGGGCGGCCGGGGGAGGCGTGTATGATCTCACTGCTCATCCTAATGAATACATAAAGGCGTCTTTCGGAGCCCTCGGTGTCCCACCAGAGCCGGAGCATTATGGTGGCAGCGGCGGTGCGTCTTTGTTCTCGGGCGCAGACGAGCAACAGTGAAAGCAATCTGTCCTGTAGCGGAGCTGCATCCAGCAGCCCAGCGCTGATAAGAAGACCCCCCCCCCCCCCCCCCCCGCCCGGCCTCCCCCTCGGTGTCTGGTCCAGCGGGCTAAGCTTCGTCTTTCTAATCCCCTCCAGACGAAGAGAAGAAGTGCTTTGATTGTTCGCTGACCAATAAAGACCAACGTGAGCAGAGGTGGCGTTTGTTTTCGGGGGTTTTGGAGACAGGGGCCTTGATTGGCCCGTTTATCGGACGCTATGTTTTATCGTTTCTGATCTGTCCGAACCCTAAAGGACGTCAACTGCAAACGGGTTGTGCTTTTCGTTCGGCTCTTTTTGATTCTCTTTCTCCTCATCTGCGTGAACACAGCTCCTCGCAGAGACTCGGCGAGAGGAGCTAGTGTCGCAGAGGGGTTCGGTTCACAGGGCGACAAGGTGCCACTCAGGCGGCGGCTCCACAGGCCTGGTTCACTGTCCGGTCCGAAACCCCCCCCCCCCCCCCTCCCCAGCTCCTCCAGCCTCACAGACCTCCTGCACAAACCATCGACCATGCAAATGAACCGCGTAGTTTCGGGCGAGATAGCACATGAGCTTTAAGCTATGCAAAAATATTCACAATCCGGAGCTGGAGAATGAACAGAAAAATAATAAGATATGAAAAGTACGGAGGAAAATTATTATATTTGGCTTTGCTGGCTGTGTATTTAGGCCGTCTGGAGGGTGCTGGGGATTTGTTACCGTCTATCACCTTCTCCTCTCTCCCCGTCCCTGCATCATCTTCCTCTAATTAAAGTGTTTGTTGTCACCCTC
This sequence comes from Paralichthys olivaceus, assembly GCF_024713975.1. Taxonomy (NCBI): domain Eukaryota; kingdom Metazoa; phylum Chordata; class Actinopteri; order Pleuronectiformes; family Paralichthyidae; genus Paralichthys; species Paralichthys olivaceus. The sequence continues at coordinate 934,608 of NC_091100.1, forward strand.
AGATCCGGGGTGTGAAATCAAGTTAGCAGTTTATGTAAGAGCCGTGGTGAAAATCAAACACTTTGTTCAGGAGAAAGACAGCGACTTCAATCACTCCGAGCTGGGATATATGTTCCCATTGTTGACTCTGCTATCTGCATGCTAAGCCAATTTTCTACTTAAGTCTCCCAGCTTTTAAAAAGTGTTATTTGGTTCCCTATGTGGTCTTAATTCTTACCCCTCGCTGATAAGCACAGCCGCCGCATTCCGGGGAAATATAGGCCCAATTATAGACGACTTTAAAATCCAGACCGTTCTCGGTAAAATGGAGGGAGAAATATATTGAATGAAAAAGTAGAGGACGAGATGCGACGGTCCGACTGTCTCCTCACCCCTCCCCCCCCCCCCACCTCTCCAAAAGAGACTCATCTAACTGGGTTTTATACTTTGAACCAAAACGAGCCGAGGGAGGAAATGTGAGGATTTATAATGACAGTGTTTTAGTATTTGGGTGTTTTGGTGTCATGAAGCTACTTCCCCTCTCTCCGTTTCTAACAAACTAATATTCGTATCAGCAGAGACGTTTCCTCGCCGATCTCTGAGATTGATTTCTGTCTCCTCCGCTCATCACTGCGCAGTCGAAACATCTTTTTGGTAGATTTGCTAAAATACCACACGAGGTTTGAGAATCCTTGTTGGGTGTTTCTGTCTTCAGCTCAGAAAGTCTGTTGGGATCATCCTCTGGGGAACACGAACGTCTGGTGGTCGTCGAGGTGTTTGAGTGCAGGAGCGGGAGGTCTGGAGGAAACACGACTAACGAGAAACCCTGAAGGTTTTCTCATGAAACGTAGAATCAATGGAACAATCATCTCGTAGGAAATAAAATAAAAATCCGTCCCGGCCGCTCTCCTGCAGCTCAGATATTTCGGAGCCCAGCGGAGTCACGGTAACTTGGCACCATCCCTGATTTCCGTTACCCAGGATGCCGTGCACGCTGCACATTATTCTCACACAGCGAGCTCCTCCATCACGGTGCCCGCTGCGGTTGCTAGGAGGTTTGTGATGAAACTCCAAAGCTTGTATTGATATCAGTCAGCAGTGTTACTGTCCAGCTGGGCGGGGCTCTGCCAGGTGTTGCATCCTGGGAAGATAAATAAGCCGACGTGACGCGGAGAAGACCTCGGGCTGGTCTGGAGACCCGGACCCCCGCCCCGGCTGCAGCTGCTGCTCCACGCAGTCTGGGTTTGTGGGGGGGGGGCGGCAGGTGATGGAGTGACAGTGACCTGGCAGAGATCTCACCCCGTCGTACCTCACCCCTCCCACCACCCCACCGTCTCCACTCACCCCATGCCCCCCTCCCCTCGGGGGGAAACAGGATCTGGTCCAGAGGGATAAAGAGGAAGAGAATCCAATTCCTTATCCAGCCTGGCAACTGACTTAATTCCATTTTTGGCAGCCGACGACCAGACTGCTGCTGCTGCTGCTCGGCCGCCTGCAGCCTGGCTGAGCCGAGCACAACACAGTATGTCACTGTCTGGAAACAAGGACGGAGGGAAGGAGGGAAGGAGGGAAGGAGGGAAGGAAGGAAAGAAGGAAGGGCCTTTTTTTCCCCATTGGAATTTCTCAGATAAATCTTTCTGGTTTTTGTTTCTCCAACAACGCAATTAAAAGTTCCTTAATGACGTTGGAAGTTTTTACCAGATGAACGTGGGAGTTTTCAGAAATATAACGTGAACATAATGTTTCGCGTTAACTCATTCGAACTGATCCATGAATCATGAGTCAATTATTTCTTTCACCTGAATTAAAGTTACAGTTTGGAGTTATTGGAAAGAGAGAATTAAGAAAGGAGAGAAGTAAGAAGGTGATGGGTGGAACTTTAAAAACCGGAGAGGAGGGTAGACATTTTCAAAATAGACTTTTTCAACTGCAGATTTAATTTAAAGTCTGTCGACAAAACGTTTTTTATTCCTCAAACTACAAAAGTCAAGAATGAACTTTGATTCTTAAATAATCAGTTGCACTGATGAAGGAGAATCAGTGACGGACGGAAGGAGAAGGGAAGAGAGAGTTTATATAGAAATATGAAGCGTGTGAGTGAGAGGAGGAAGAAACCGATGAAGAGGTAAACAGACTTTGATTTAAAAACTTTTCCACATGATCTTTGTAGGAAAGTTGCATTAAAGCAGTTTGGTCTTTAAGAGTCAACGAATTAAATAAGATGAGGAAAATAAAAAAAACGTTTAAAGACTGAACTCATAAATAACAAGAATGAGATTTCTTTAAATATTATAATGAGCTGAAACAATAGAACGTCACGCTAATGATTTCAAATAACACACACACACACACACACACACACACACACACACACACACACACACACACACACACACACACACGGATTGAGCAGCAACAGTTTCAGTGGGTTCGACGAGTCGACCACTGAGCCGAGCAGATTGAAAAGGAGGAGCTGAGGCCGCAGAGCATGAAAGAGGATAGAAGAAGAAGAAGAAGAAGAAGAAGAAGAAGAAGAAGAAGAGAGAATGAGAAGAAAGAAGAGGGGGGGGGGGGGTTAAGAAACAAGAGGGGAGGGTCAGTCTTCAAACGACCCCCCCCATACCCCTCCCCTTCACTTAAGAGACACTTCAGGGGGGGGGGGGTCATATTATTAACACTCCTACGAGCACTTTAAAGAGAGAGAGAGAGAGAGAGAGAGAGAGAGAGAGAGAGAGAGAGAGAGAGAGTCCGACGTTTCACCCAGTCACTTTAATGAGTCACTGAACTCACACACACTCACACACACACACACACACACACACACAAAGACTCACACACACACACACACACCCCGAGCCTCAGGTTCCGTCTCGTCTCTGGGGATCGAACCTGTGATGTCAGTTGAAGCTTCAGGTCGATCGACCCGCTCTCAGTGAACCATCATGGAGTCCTGGACTCGGCCTGAAGTCTCTGCTCTGTAAAGCTTCGCTGGTTGTTTACGCTCGGCCGACTCGGATCCCAGGTTCCTCGTGTTGCCGGCCTGTCAGTCAGAGAGACAGCTGCACCGAAGGGCTCCTCAAAGCTGCAGCCGCACACATGCAGCGACTCGCTGCTGCCGCAGAGTCGACCACGAACAAACTGAGAAGATCCAGTGAAGCTGAACCAGTGAAGCTGCACCAGTGAAGCTGCTGCAGAGTGATCGATGAGCTGTGACTTCAACACATCATTCACACTTCGGTTTTATATCTTCAACATATTCTAACAGACGTAATCTTCTCATTAGTCAGACGTGAGTTTGATTCACTTTCTTCACTGGTTCAAACAGAAGATAAGTGTGATTCATCTCAACACTTTGTTTCCCTCCATCCTCTCGGCTTTTCAGATATTTACTTTTACTGAATCCATTTAGATCCTGGTTTCTGGTTTCCACCCGGTCGTCCCCGCGCACATTCCAAAGGTGGACCGGACGCCATCTTTCCTTTCCAGTGGCGTCACGACTTCGCAATCTGAAACATGGACGACCCGAAGGGACAGAAGTATCTGAGAGTGTGACCTCACAGATCTTCTTCACACAGAGGACTGTAGTGACAGCATCCAGACACCAGGAGGGGACGTCACAGACGTGATGTCCTCCTCTGTCTCAGTCCAGCTTCACTGTGGTTCTGGTGTTGATGGAATGACCTGGATCCTCGTGGGTCGCTCAGAGTTCCTCCGTTTCCTCTGAGGTGGAATGAAACCACTTGTTTTGTGAGAAGTCACGGATCAAACGTGCGACGCCACTTTTCCATTGGAGCTGAAACAGACGTGATCCCAGCTCAGCACAGACATTCCTCTGTGGCACTCCCAGGCTCGACTTAATGGGGATTCCCTGTCTCTCTTTTCTCTTTTCCCTCTGCTGCTTCTTTAAGTGTTAATCCTTGAGAAACTTCCACCCGGAGCGGCTCGTTTGAAGTGAGCCAGTGGCTATCAGGCTAAGTACGGCCCCCGGTCATCTGAATCATTAGATTAGGCTCAGCCTCGGCCTCGACAAAGAGATTCCCCATCGGCGATTGTTTCAAGGAGAGGCCTCGACTCAGCCGGAGCGGCCTCCGCACCGAGAGCCACTCTGAAGAAAATACATCAAACATCTGAACCTGAAGACAACATGCACTCCAGCCCTACACACACACACACACACTCACACACACACACACACACACACACACACACACACTCAGCTGATCACTGTCATCCACCAATTCACATTTGAACGTTACAGAGGAATTAACTGAGTGCTTAATAACCATTGATTAGTTTATAGAGTGAATATATATATTGATATATATATAAATCAGTTTCAGTGGTTTAATATATGAAGAGACGAGGAACTGAAGAAGATGATGAGGACGAGATGCTTCCTCACGTCTTCCATCGACTCACAAATTAAACAATTAAACTGCTGAATGAATAACTGATCACTTATCAGGTTTATTAGAGTGTTTTGAATCTTTTCTTTATGATTAATAACTCACAGAATTTATTTCTGTGTCTGATAAAAATGAATTTAGCTGGAAAATGTCCGGAGACACTGACTGAGACATTTGTTCTCACGTCCAGAACCTTCAGAACACGTGAGGACACTTACACAGCGTGATTTCATTTAAAAACTACAAACAAACTTTGACTTTAAACTGCACATGACGGAATAAAAACACAAAAACACAAATACACCGAATCCAGATGTTTGTGTTTCAGTCGAGTATCACAATTAGATCAGTTTCATCATTTCTTCAACAATGATATTGATCATTCAGAGGTTTTCAACTAAATATTTTATGGCCCGTTAATTAATGAATCGTGGTTTTTGTTTATTCTGGAAGATAAAAAAACTGGCCTCAAAAAATTTAAAATAAACAAACATTCAGAAGATATTGGAACACGATTCACGATACTGAATTAAACATCATTCATCCTAAAAACGAAGTAAAAGAACCAAAGAGTCGAGTGTTTCATAAACTCACTGTTTCAATCTGACGGAACTTTTTCAAACACACAAACTTTTGTTCGTGTTCGGCTCCAAAGTTTCTGGAATTTGAAGCGAAATCACTTCAAAGAGTCGGATTTTGTCTCGTGCAGCATCTAATCTTCCTCCTTTGAAGACAAACGTCATTGTTTCTCCGACGCTGACAGTCGTGATGGGAATATTCATGGCGGCTTGTGTGTGTGTGTGTGTGTGTGTGTGTGTAGATTGGCTTCTTAAACAACCGAGGAGCCATTTTGTGCAGGCGGAGTCCCGGACATGTCAGGGCTGTTGACAGTCTGTGCTCAGGATTAGTGGGCCGGCGGCGAGGCAATCCCTAATCCCTGACTGTATCGTAATCTATTTACCCGCCGAGCTGAAGGATTTCCATATGAAAATATCCACAGAGACGCTGGAAGTGTTAAAAGCTCAACTCATCATTTGGCTTTTTACCACTTCCACTCTCTCTCTTTAAATTCTACCACCGTCACAAATACAGAGGAGGACGAGTCTACGAGCAAAATATCTACGTTCACAGAAAGAACAGGAAGTAAAACGTTGCTGTGGTTTATGTTTTAAAACAAAAAACTCTTTATCTCAATAAAAACTTTATGTAACTGGAATATTAAGGAACGGTGTTATCACTGAATGTATATAATTACAATTAATGACTGTATATAAAGATGATCACTGACTGTATATAAAGACCATCACTGACTGTATATAAAGATGATCACTGACTGTATATAAAGATGATCACTGACTGTATATAAAGATGATCACTGACTGTATATAAAGACACTGACTGTATATAAAGACGATCACTGACTGTATATAAAGACACTGACTGTATATAAAGACGATCACTGACTGTATATAAAGACACTGACTGTATATAAAGACGATCACTGACTGTATATAAAGACGATCACTGACTGTATATAAAGACACTGACTGTATATAAAGATGATCACTGACTGTATATAAAGACGATCACTGACTGTATATAAAGACACTAACTGTATATAAAGACGATCACTGACTGTATATAAAGATGATGATCACTGACTGTATATAAAGACCATCACTGACTGTATATAAAGACGATCACTGACTGTATATAAAGACCATCACTGACTGTATATAAAGACCATCACTGACTGTATATAAAGACGATCACTGACTGTATATAAAGACACTGACTGTATATAAAGACCATCACTGACTGTATATAAAGATGATCACTGACTGTATATAAAGACACTGACTGTATATAAAGACACTGACTGTATATAAAGACGATCACTGACTGTATATAAAGACGATCACTGACTGTATATAAAGATGATCACTGACTGTATATAAAGACACTGACTGTATATAAAGACACTGACTGTATATAAAGACGATCACTGACTGTATATAAAGACGATCACTGACTGTATATAAAGATGATCACTGACTGTATATAAAGACGATCACTGACTGTATATAAAGACGATCACTGACTGTATATAAAGACGATCACTGACTGTATATAAAGACATTTTTAGGTTTAATTCGTACGTACGGAGCAAACATCGGAACAGATCCAGAGGTGAACAGCCAGGAAACTACTCTGATTACGAACGACTTCAAAATAAAGCTGAAGCAGGTGAAACAGCTTAATGAACCAACGAGACTCGGCTGAGGAAGTAAAACACGTCAGAGCAGACATTTCAAAATAAAGCAGGAGTCCAAGCAGTAATTTCACAATAAGAGGCAGATCATGGTCACTGTGGGCTCCCGCCTGCTCTGAGGTCGTAGCGCCGCTCACAGGACGTGTTACAACTTCCTGTCGTGGAAATGTAATGACGGCTGAAGCGAGCGACCTTTGACCTTCATCAACACCGACGGTCTGTGAAATAGTTCGGTTCAACTCGTCTTTAACTGAACTTCTGGTGTTCAGGGTTTTCTCACCTTTGTTTCTGAGCTTCAGGTTCTTAGTTCAGTCTGAACTTCAGTCTGAGCTTCAGGTTCTTAGTTCAGTCTGAGCTTCAGGTTCTGGTTCTGGATCAAACTGAACTTGGTTCTGTTCGTTTGCTGAAAAGTTCTTTCTCTTGGAATTTCTGTCCAATCACAGGAAGTAGAGACATTAAACCACAGAAGAAGAAACAGAAGAGGAAGCAGCTGCCGTCTTCACCTCCGATGATATGAGCCACGAGGACGTTCATGTGGTGCATCTGAACTACTGTAGTACTGTGGTACTGTGGAGTACTGTGGTACTGTGGAGTACTGTGGAGTACTGTAGTACTGTGGTACTGTGGAGTACTGTGGTACTGTGGTAGTGTGGAGTACTGTAGTACTGTGGAGTACTGTTGTACTGTGGACTAGTGTAGTACTGTGGAGTACTGTGGTACTGTGGAGTACTGTTGTACTGTGGTACTGTGGAGTACTGTGGAGTACTGTAGTACTGTGGAGTACTGTGGTACTGTGGAGTACTGTTGTACTGTGGAGTACTGTTGTACTGTGGTGGAGTACTGTGGAGTACTGTGGAGTACTGTAGTACTGTGGAGTACTGTAGTACTGTGGTACTGTGGTACTGTGGAGTACTGTTGTACTGTGGACTAGTGTAGTACTGTGGAGTACTGTGGTACTGTGGAGTACTGTGGTGCTGTGGAGCACTGTTGTACTGTAGAGTACTGTGGAGTACTGTAGTACTGTGGTATGATGTTACCATGGCAACCAAATCAATCAATCATTTTATTTTATTTTCACAAATCACAGTTTGTCTGTTTGGACTTCGATGAAGCTTCATTCGTCCATTCAAACAGAAAAACTACCGCCCCCCACGACACGCCCACGTGGGTGATGAGGACAGGACGGACGTGAGACAGAATTCTTTAGAGTTGTTCGATGTCAAAGAGTTTTTTAACTGAAAGTGTAAAAATCAGACACTCGGTCACGACAAAGACGAGGAGTAGAAGTTCACGCCCCCCGGGGGAGCGGCCTGCTGGATGAAAAGACGTCCACAGCAGCTGCTCAGAGAGGACGTCCCTGTCTCTAAACCTGACGTGCTCTACAGATTACTTTGTCCTGGTTCGGTAAATCCCGGCTCGTGTTTGCACGAGGCAGCGCACGCCGGTAAAACCCAGCAGGACGCCGAGCGGGCAAACACACGCAGCACGAACGCCATGTTTACCGAAAACTGTTTGTCCAGCTGCTGGAGGGACGGCGCCAGGCAGAGGGACGGCTGTTAATTAAAATCGTGATTTGTCCCTTTTTTCCTCGGATCAAATGAGTCGAACATTAGCGGCGACACGGCCAAACAAACAGCGGGGGTGCCGGCGGACATGTTTGCTCACCTAGCGAGTCCACCTCTGCAGCGGGGGGTGGGGGGAGGGGTGGGATTATGGACATTATTCCTCCGGGAGTCGTAGAGAGCGTCAGAGCCTCCACATGTGGAAACAGCTGATTGTTTTAAAAGCTCAACCTGAAGAAGCTGTTTCTAATGTTCACTGAGCGCAGGTCGATCAAAGTGGTGTCACGTTTCTACGCGTGATGAAGCGGTGGAGACGCTCGGACGTTAAACATCGACGTGAGGATAAAAAAAAAACCTTTACCGCCCAAATCAACTTGAGTCTGTCGACGCCTGAAGGAGCCCGAAGAAGAATTCTCAGGACGTTCATTGACAACACGCTGACGTTCGATCCTGCTGCTCTGGAACCGAGTCAAGAAGAAAATATCTCGTCAATTAATATTTCGTTTTTCTGTTTCACGACACTTGAACCAAGAAAAACAGCAAAAGAATCTTTTAGTCATTAATCCAGTTTAATAAACGTCTCCCTCATTGCCACCACGACTCTGCCCTCGAGCAAGGCACTCAAAGATCCACTCAGATCCACCCGCCTCTCAGGATTCTTTCATATTTACCCGGAATATGTTTAATATAAATAAATTTCATTATTATGATTGACGTCTCCGACTCGTGTGACAGAGGAGATCCTCCGTCCTGCGACTCCAGAGAAGACGTGAAACTCCGGAGTCGTGTGGTCACGGACGTAAACGGAGCAAAGTGGGTTTCAAAACTAAAAAACGTGTTCGTGAGGACGGACGCTCATGTCGACCGAAAGATTCCGGAAAGTTTAAAACGGCCACATGCTACATGCTACATGCTACACCCACAAATGTGAAAACGACAATCAGAGAGCTTTCTGGAACCTCCTCCCTGGGCAGTGTCATGTATCTGAGGCGTGTGAGTGTGGACGGATGTTGTGTCCTCATCGTGTCGTCGTCGCTGCAGAAGAAAACAAACTTGTCTTTTATTGGTCGACTCATGTTTTAACAACTTTATTATAAAGACACAAACGTGTACATCTTTCAAATTTCAGTGGAATACTCTCATTCACTTTTTTTATTTTCTCTGTTTCTGCAAAGAACAAACAGCAAAAGATCTTTCACGTCACAAACAAGTGCTGTGACTCAGTCTCCAGGAGACGACGAGACAGAAACAACGGGGACGTGAGAATCGCAGCAGCATCGTGTGTTTTGGAAAAAGAAATTTAGTCCGAACGAGTCTCATTTCTGATTCTTTTGTTTCCTGGATTAAAATCGATGCTTTTTATTTTTTTTTCTTTGGGCCAAACTGAGATGATCCGTCTGGTTCCACTGACGATCAGAAGTTCTACGTGTGTCTCGAGTTCTGGAATAGAAAAATAATCCTGGTCGAGAACGTCTCCGCTCGCTCACAAATAAACTGTTTAAAAATGCCTCTAGTGTTAGTTTGAAGAATCTCCAAAAACAAGAAGAGCACTTCTTTAAAAGCGTAGAAGAAGAAACGTCACAGCACTTGGAAACGCCATGAGGCCTGGTCTTTGTAGTCCAAACAGTCGGAGGCGTTGAAGTTGAGTTTCCAGGCCGAGGTCGCCGTCTGCTCTTTGTAATCCAGACAGTCTGTGGAGTTGAAGGCGAGGCTGGGCGCGCTGTACGCCTGGTGGTGTGGCGGGTGGTGGTGATGGTGGTGGTGCCCTGACGTCTGGCCGATGTGGTGGTGCGGGTGTCCTGACATGGAGCTGCCCGTCATGGGGCTGAGCTGGTGAGGGTGGTGCGGATGGTGGTGGTGGGAGTGCATGGGCGACAGGTACGAGCCGCACTCCACGCCGCCGAAGTAGGAGCCCGACGCAGAGGCCGGGTAGCCCTGGCTGTACGCCGCCGCCGTCTGGCCGTAGGACACGGGGTAGGAGGGCGTCCCCCCTGCGGCGGAGGACGTCACGGAGCGCTGCATGCAGGAGGCGCTGGTGGGGGGGGCTGGGTCGGGTAGCGTGGCCAGGGCTGGGGCCGGGGAGATGGGCGCCGGGCTCCAGATGGACGACACCGGGGCGGTGACGGAGGTAGAGGTGCTGATGAGACTGGGACCGCTGAGACCGGAGGAGACGGACGAGGAGGAGGAGGCAGAAGAGGCGGAGGAGGTGGTGGACACCGGCGGCGGCGTGAACTGTCCGCTGCTCTCAGAACCAGTGCTCTCTCTGGTCGGAGACGACTTCTTCTTCAGGGGTTTGACCTTGGCGCTGTTGCTGCTCTGCTGCTGCTGCCGACACTTGGCTCGTCTGTTCTTGAACCACACCTGAGGACGGAGGACAGAGGTCAGACAAACTGTACCCCCCCCCGAGGAGCCGGGGCTCCGACCTTTGACCTTTGACCACTACACTCACGCCTGCTCTGGACAGAATCTGCTGAACGGATAAAAACTCTCAGAACGCGTTTTTCTTTCATCTCGTCACGTTAAAAACGTCAGAATCTTCTTTAAAGGGTCAATTCACCCAAATGTTCCAGAAGAAAGTATTTCTGAGAGGACAGAGTACTTCTTTTCAAAGTAAAGTTCAACGACCAAAACTACTTATTATTAAGTATCGTAACATTTTATTTTGAAGGGGATCTTGTTTCCTTCTACTTTTGCTGCTTTTTGAAAAATGATTTTCTTAGTTTGATTATTTTTCATTTGATCATTTAAAGAACATTTCTGCTCAAACATTTTATTCAGTGAATCAAATGAAGCCAACACACATTTAGTTTTTCAGTCTGTAGATTGAAATTAAAAACAAACCTCTCTGTTCAGATTCACTGTCAGATTTATTTCTGTTTATATCCTGAAGCTTTTTACAGAAGAACTGGAGAATGGATCATTCACAGTCTGATTTATATATAAAACATCTGATTCACATCAATCATAACAAATGTCAGATTTATTTATTCATCAGGTTTATTTCCTGGAATTAAGCACATTTATAATTTAAAAACACAACTTGCATTAAATGAATCATAAAAGCTGAGAAACGTTATAAAACTAGTTGTTTTAATGTCGGTGATGAACTGAGGAAGTTTTATGGTTAAATCTTTTTTAGTGTCTCGAGTTTCGACGAAAAACTAAATGAGCACAAGAGCATTTTGAATAGAATTCATAGTATTGAAGAATAATAATATAATAAAAATCTGAACATTCATAAGTGTCATAATTATATTAAAGTGATGATTATTAGTATATAAAAAACAGCAACATACAGTACTGCAACTACTACATACTACTACAACCACTACTCCTACTGCTGCTGCTTCTGTGGGCAGCGGCTCTGCAGCGTCAGTGGAAGCTGACGTGTCTCAGCTGGATTCTACTTCATTTATTTCCCCTGAAGTGAATCCAGAGGTGAAGAGCAGCAGAGACGTCTCGAACCTGCAGCCTCAGACGAGTCGATTCTGTCTCCTCGTTAAAGGTTGTTTGAACTGTGTGTAATCACGTGTGCAATGTTTTCTATTCTACTGTCTCTGGTTCTACACCTGTAGCACTTGTTTTCAATTGTCTCAGTAGAAACTTGAAACTCTCTGAGCTGAGAGGAAACTGAACTTCCTGCTTAACTTATTCTTTATAACAAACTATATAAACGCTCACAAACTTATTTTCCAACGCTTCTTTATTTTGGCATTTTCTTATGTCGTCGTGCACTTTGACGTGTCTTTGACGTGTCTTTGACGTGTCTTTGACGTGTCCAACACGAATGCACCTCAGTAATGCGGAGCCACGAGATGATATTCTTATTTATCAAAGTGAAGATGTTGGTGTCAGGGATCATCCTCTGGAGAACCTGCTCGCGTGATGGAAGAACTTACTTCGATCATGATACTTGAGGGATTAAAAAAAAACTCTGGAAAACTACAAATGCAACTTGTCTCCGTGACCAGACATGTTTTTACACCACAGACTCTGTACGCAGAGCCAACTCGTTAAGAAGATGAAGAACCTCCTCTTCTTCTTCAGGGCCTCTGTACCATCCTCATCATCATCATCATCATCATCATCATCCTCATCATCACCATCACCATCATCATCATCATCATCATCATCATCATCATCATCACTTCTTTTCACTCCAGAAGTTTAGAAATAAACTAAACTCAAGTGAAATGAATCCTGGAGTTAAATTTGTATTTAGAGAGAGCGATTTAAATGTATATTATAATTACAGATAATTACTCACACACACACACACACACACACACACACACACACACACACACACACACACACACACCTGCACTCTGGACTCGGGCAGGTTGATCTTCAGCGCCACCTCCTCCCTCATGAAAATGTCCGGATAACGAGTCTTTGCGAACAGAGACTCCAGGATGTCCAGCTGCGTGCGCGTGAACGTGGTGCGCTCCCGCCGCTGCTTGCGCGGGTGCCCTGAGAGTTTCAACAAACAAACAGACAAATTAATAAATTAGTAAAAACATCCGGTCACTGAGAGTTTCAACAAACAAACAAACAAATGAATAAGTTAATAAAAACATCCGGTCACTGAAAGTTTCAACAAACAAACAAACAAATGAATAAATTAGTAAAAACATCCGGTCACTGAAAGTTTCAACAAACAAACAAACAAATGAATAAGTTAATAAAAACATCCGGTCACTGAAAGTTTCAACAAACAAACAAACAAACAAACAGTTAAATCAAAACATCCGGTCACCGACGAGGATGAACTCAGCTTCAGTCTTTGATTTGATCGATTTGATCGTTTTATTCTCTTCACTGTTGAAAACACGAGGAGACGTTAAATGAACGTTTTGTGCAGAGCAGCAGAAAAGACACAGGGTCGAGACCACGCGGTTTGTTTTTCCACCTGTGACACGAAGAGCGAACTTCCCACTTTTGATTCAGTGGATTGATGACAGGAGAGGATTCTCTTCTCCATCCTCCTGTTTCTCTCTCTCGGGTGTTTTAGTTCAATCAATGAACGAATAAGAAAATAAATGAGATCAATGATGATGAGTCTGACTCCACATTTTATTTTGCACCTGATGTAGAAGTTTTTTTAACTCTTTTATTTTGTAGGGTGCGAACGTCCTGCAGGATAATAAAATAAAAAAGTTCAGTTTCTCATCTCGTGAAAACAAAACTGAAGAAAAGTTTAAATCGTCTGCTCGTTTTATCTTTTAGTGAATCTGTAACTGAAGTTTTTATTTTTAGTGAATCTGTAACTGAAGTTTTTATTTTTAGTGAATCTGTAACTGAAGTTTTTATTTTTAGTGAATCTGTAACTGAGGTTTTTATTTTTAGTGAATCTGTAACTGAGGTTTTTAATTTAATCTGTATTTAAAGTTTTTATATTTTAATGAATCTGTAACAGGTTTTTAATTTAATCTGTATTTAAAGTTTTTATCTTTTAATGAATCTGTATTTAAAGTTTTTATTGAATCTGTATTTAAAGTTTTTATCTTTTAATGAATCTGTATTTAAAGTTTTTATTGAATCTGTATTTAAAGTTTTTATCTTTTAATGAATATGTAACTGTAGTTTTTATTTATAATGCATCTGTATTTGAAGTTTTTATTTTTAAAGATTCTGTATTTGAAGTTTTAAATTTTAATGAATCTGTATTTGAAGTTTTTATTTTTATTGAATCTGTATTTGAAGTTTTTAATTTTATTGAATCTGTATTTGAAGTTTTCAATTTTATTGAATCTGTATTTGAAGTTTTAAATTTTATTGAATCTGTATTTGAAGTTTTTAATTTTATTGAATCTGTATTTGAAGTTTTCAATTTTATTGAATCTGTATTTGAAGTTTTAAATTTTAATGAATCTGTATTTGAAGTTTTTAATTATAATGAATTTGTATTTGAAGTTTTTATTGAATCTGTATTTGAAGTTTTTATTGAATCTGTATTTGAAGTTTTTATTGAATCTGTATTTGAAGTTTTTATTTTTAAAGATTCTGTATTTGAAGTTTTTATTGAATCTGTATTTGAAGTTTTTATTTTGGTGGGTGCGCTTGTTTCGTGCTCGGGCTCGTACCGGGGTAGCCCACGGACGGGTGCAGCAGGTCCATGGCGGCTCCGCTCAGGCCCAGTCCGTTGATCCCGTACGGGGCCTGTTTGAGATAAGACATCATGCTACCGGAGGAGGAGGCGGGGGGCGGAGAGGGGAGGCCGGGGGAGGCCGGGGGAGGCCGCGGGACCGACGGACAGAAGAGGAGGAAGACCCCGGTGTTCAGGTGAGAGCTCCGGTACCTGGAGAGAAAAACACATTTATTATAGAAGATAAAACGTATATACTTAAATAATATAATCAAATATACTGTCAAATAAATATGAGATACTATAGTTAAATACTTTAAATACTCAGCAACAGTAAATATAACACAGGTTATTCTTACAAATACACTTTAAAACACATTATTATATATATTATAATATTATATACTTATATTAAACTCAGAGTAAATTCACTGTTCAGTAAAATATCCTGCTGCTTCTCAGAAAAGTTAAACTAAAAAAGAACATTTTAAATATTTTCCTCTTGAGTCTTTTTCCACTTTTATTTGCTTTGTTTTATTTCATGTGTGTATTTATTGAATTTTAGTTTAAGAGACAGAACAAACTCTGACGGAAGAACGTTTTAATCTGGAGAAGAGTTTTGTGGAATCGAACGAATCATGAGAAGAATAAAATAAAAAAAGCTTCGAGTGTTTTCTAGTCTTTACATTTTAAACAGCTCAGGTCGTCGTTAGGTTTTAATTCATTCAGCAGCTCAGATTAAATCGATCCGTTTAAATTACAAACCACAGGAGACTTCCCTCACACACACACACACACACACAGAACTTTAAATATATACTGCATGTAAAATAAACTTTGGATTTAAATTATCTAACCTGATTTTTATTCTTTCACCACATTTTCCATTGGGCTTATATGATCAGTTCTTTATTTAATTTGACACTGATGTTTTAAATCAAACTCCCGAGCCTCACTTCCGTGTGTCTGTGTTCCCTCAGGATAATTAACATGTTTAATTTGGTCTTTAGGCTCCTGAAGTTGGAAACATGAACTAAAATGACTGAATTCATAAACGAACGTTTGAAGCTGAAGAAGAGTTTGAACATTTCAATGAAACTAAATTAAAGATGAGAAATGATGTTTAATGACGCAGGGATCAAATGTTCAGAATATTTATTATAAGAAGAAGAAATGAAATGTGAACTGTTTCCTGTTGAAGCGTCTTCAGATCTCGTTTGGTTTCAGCGGCTCCTCTCAGAAGCTCAGTCCGACAAACAGCGGCTGTGTTCGGTCAGAGGAGGCTGCGGCCTCCCGCTGCATCTGAGCAACTCTCAGGCAACAATCAGAGAAGGAAAATAAAGTTCGGCTGATAATGAGTCGAATGAAAGTTCGTTACCTGAAGATTCTAATGTTTTATAATAACTTTATTCATGGAGAAGCTTTAAACTGTGCAGCAAACACGTGATGAGAACACAGAAGAAGTTTGATTCACTTCAAGTGGCCTGTGTTTCATTTGAAGAGGGAAATTAAATGTTAAATGTTCCTGAACATT
Organism: Paralichthys olivaceus; assembly: GCF_024713975.1. Taxonomy (NCBI): domain Eukaryota; kingdom Metazoa; phylum Chordata; class Actinopteri; order Pleuronectiformes; family Paralichthyidae; genus Paralichthys; species Paralichthys olivaceus. The sequence goes on from NC_091100.1 coordinate 950,449, forward strand.
TAATTAAATGTTCATTTAATTAAATGTGCAGGAGACATGAATGTTGTTGTAATTCAAATGTTAGGATGACATTAAGCCTGTGTAAAAAAGGCTGAGCTCATTATTATAAAAGTACAAACACAGGAATGAGCAGAACAAATTACCAAGAGAAATAAAATAAAGTTAAATAAAGTAAAGTAAAATGTATATCAGTCAAATAAGATAAAACAAGTTGAAGAAAAGAAAAGAGAGAAAAGTAAAACGTCATGTCTAAGACGGTGTCTCACCTTCTTCTGTCCCCTTCAGAAGTGATTTAAACAGAAATCCAGTGAAAAGTCAGATCCAGAGTTTGTAAAGATCCACATGAGGAGAAAGTTTGTGTTCACTTTTAAAAATGTCAAAATTCAACTTTCACTGTTTCTGACGCTGCTCTGCTTTCACGCGCACACGCAGAGAAACGACCGAAATAAAACCAGCGCGTTATATCCTCTCTCTCTCCCTCCCTCTCTCTCTCCCTCTCTCTCTCTCTCTGTTCCTCTCTCTCTCTCTGTTTCTCCCTCTCTCTCTCGACCAATCACAGCGCTCGAAGTCCTCCCCCTCCTCCTCCTCTCCAGGGACGGCCCCGCCCACTTAGCTGAAAAAGTTCGTAAAAAGTTGGAGGAAGGAAAACATGGCGGCTCCGAGTGGAACTGATGAAACCAACCACTGAAAAAATTCACAAAACCACTGTCATAAAGTCCTTTCACTTGATCCGTTCCTTCTAATCTTTTACTGTGGAATTAATCCTAATTAATTAAACGCTTTATTTCTATTTCTGTGACTCTTGTTCTTTATTTTCAATTATTAAAGCAGGAGAAAATATTAAAACAGTTCAAACATTGAGCTTTGCAAAGTGAGAAACGTCACCAGCTTTAAAATGACTCTATTTTATTATTCTATTTGCAGATTATATTTATTTTCACTTTAAAAGTTCCTGATATTTATGAATTAATTTGAAAGATAATCCGCAGGTTGTTAAATGTTAAATCATTTCCTTCGCTGGTCAACGTATAATAGACGGAGTCATTGTTGTGGTTTTTTATGTGGAGGGGTCTAATCCCACATTGCAGAAGTATGTTCATAATACTAAGCCTTTAAGTCCAAGTGGTGTGTGTGTGTGTGTGTGTGAGAGTGTGAGAGTGTGTGTGTGTGAGAGTGTGTGTGGAGAGGCCTCTCATCCACTCTTATTAAAAACATAATGCATATAATCCCAGGTCCACACACACACACACACACACACACACAGAGCATGTTGTGCAGGTAAAGAAACACGTGTAGCAGGAGAACACGTCTAAAACACGTCTAATGTGACATGTGTCAGATCTGACTCCTGCTGCAGAGAAGATAATCTTCTGTTGTTAGCTTCGTGTGTTTCTGATTGAGTTTGTGTTTGGTGATAAACTGATGAACGTCTTTTTGTAAAGGTTTTTTTAAAAAACGTCCGATTGTTGATTTCATAAATTCTCACATTCGTGGAGATCGGATTAGTTTAAAGAGGCCACAGCGTGTTTTAGAGAAAACACGGATCTTTGTCGTGTGCGTCAGGTAAAATTAGACTCGAACACGTCTGCAGCACGTTAACAGCTCAGGTTCGGAGTCTGAGATCTAACAGAGCAGACGTCAGAGTTCACGTCATCATGAAGCAGAAACGTGAGTTTAAACTCAGGCCCTCGAATGTCCCGTTCATTTACCAGACACACGTTAATATGAGGAATCAAACATGTGACGTCCTGGGTCTCTCCACGCTCATGGCTCTGAGTTGTAGCCGAGGATCGTGGGTATTTAATAATGTAAACGCCAATCAACACCACCCCCCCCCTAACCTCAAACTCCTCTTCTTCATCCTGAGATATTTGAGTTCTTCCAGTTTCACGTCCGTCACGTGTTAGAAACCTCAGCCGCACGTCCGCTCGCTCACTGGGACGTTTTCCTCTCGACGCCGGGACTTCAGTCTGTACGGCGGTGCGATCGCAGCCTCAGGCCTGAACACGTCAGCGAGGCCTTGAACTCTGCTGCCGCCATGTCTCTACCTGAAGATCAGAACACCACCGGGAACTCTGGGAGTCAGAGAAGTTTCTCCTCCGGTCGCTTCCTGTTTCACAACGATCGTTAATAATCTGCAGCAGAGAAACGATGACTCAGCAGCCGTGACAGTGACGGACGGACGGACGGACACCTGAGGAGCCGCAGCCGACAGGAAATGAGAAACAATTCATCGCTCGGTGTCAAGTACAGGAGGGACAGAGAGAGGAGCATGTAGCTGTCAATCACACGCCCTGTGGCCCCGCCCCTCTCATTAAGAAGTCAGACACCACAAAACCAACTGACCTGTGTGTGTGTGTGTGTGTGTGTGTGTCTGTGTGTGTGTGTGTGTGTGTGTGTGTGGAGGGGGGGGTAGTAGCTTCCAATCCTTTTAGGATTATGCCCCCCCCCCCCCCTCTTCTCCTCTCTCCGCCTCTGTTCTTCATTCTTTCTCTCCGCCCCTGCTGCCCCTCCGGCAATCACGTTAAAACTTGCACGGCCAGCGCTCATTCAGATTTCTCCAACAATGCGTAGCAGCGGTAACCATGTGAGCAGGAATGCACAGGCTCCTCCCCCCACACCCCCCACACTAACATTACATATAAAATATTGAGGTCGACGTCCTGGAGGAAAATACGTAAAACACAAAACATAAAAAAAAAAATGTCTTTGTGACGATTTTTATTTTGAGACTAAACATTCCTGGTCCCCAGACGATGTTAAAGTGAATCTCACTGTTCTTTAATCAAACACGTTGATTCTGGTTTTTTATTTATTTATTCTTCTCTATACACTTATTATATTTATTCATTTTTAAAATCTACGTTTTGAAAAGGGCTCATGACGCCACCTAGTGTTTCAAACAGTCTTTGACCAACGCTCACGAGGGGACGAATGTTTGGGACGTCTCTACGTCAGGACATTTAAATGTGGGCGGAAACCAACTGGAAGTAAACCTGTAACCAACCACACCCTCGACCATTCGGAGAGACGTCCTCCATCCTGTCCCGACGTCCATGTCCACAGACCTGGTTCAGCCCCGACCATCGTCACGGAGGAGGAAGAGCCGCACGTTTGATCGAATCCTTACAAATCAAATGTTGGTGACTTTGGACGAAACACTAGAAACATGTAGTTCATCACACGTGTGATGGCCTCTGCTCCGCGTTGAGTTGAGCCACCTGTCGAAGGTGTAACGCTGAGACACGACACGCCCCCCTGTCGTTCACATGGCGACGTCAGCAGAAAGGAAACGACTTCTGGGGACGAAGACGAATTTGAAATGTGACGTTTCCTGACTGACGAAGAACTAATGAAAGAAATGAACCACAACCAGCCGCACAGCGTCGGGTTCTTGGGCGTCACGTGTGGAATCAAATGAAGTTGATCGTCTCATTTTTCTTCATGTGAGAAGTTAACGTGTCAGGTGGTTGCCATGGTGACGAGGATCCTGATGACGGACGATGATAAAGGAAGAGCAGTTTTCTTTCTAGAGCGTCTTTGACTGAAGATGACAAACCAGTTTATTGTTTGTCGTCCTGGAGAAAGTCTGAGACGTTGCTCCTCGGCCACACCTCCCGATGCTGCTCCGGGCCGCAGAGGAGCAGGGGGCAGAAACGAGCGCCCCCTCCCTGCCCCTCGGAGCGCGGGACGGAGGGAGGGAATTGCCATCCGGCCTTATCTCCGGGTCCAGTCAACTAGAGGCGCTGAGAGAGTTTGCTCCATCATCAGAGCTGGCCGTTTGATAGGATTCTGGCACTGCAGCTAATCAATGTGCAGCTCGGAGCAGCGAGAAGACCTGTAACAAAGCTCAAAGACCCTCACGAATGGCCCAGTCCCGGGGATAAGCCCCTGCACAGGATTACATATTGATTTTGAACATCTAAAAAAAGCTTATCATATAAAACCACCGCGGACGACAAAAGTAGCAGAGTCTATGCATGAATTGGTCTTTTAGAGAGCAGCGTCAACTTTCAAATACAGAGGAACCAAAACAGAAATAACCGGTGGAGAAATCGATGTCAGGGATGAGGCGCGGCGGCAACATTGTTAACTGAGGAATCGCAGCTCGGCGGTGTCTCCGTGTTCGTGTGTCTGCCTGCGTTTGCAGCTCGGCGTTGATTTGTTCAGGTTCATCTGTCCCGATGAATCTGTCTTTAGTTTCTGTGTTGGTTCGTAAACGTGCAGCCATTTGACCAGGACGGACTGAAACGTGAGATTTACGGGTTTTAAATCAAATAAATGTCAAATAGAAAATATAGAACAGTATAGACGATGAAGATAAAGACGGACCAGGCGTCTCCACTTCCTTCCACATTTGAAAACGCTTCAGCTCTGTTACAGATTCGTCCGACGTCCACGTGACTCTGGACTTTCAGAGACAACGAAACACAGAAGTGTGTAAATGCTGCCGATCGCGTTTTAGTTTGAAAACTAAACGGAGGCTGAGTTCTGGTGGAAGAGCAGAAACGGAGATGTTTGGAAACGGTGACGTAGACGCTGACTGGGTCTGATCCGTCAGCCTCCTGTCACATGACTCAGAAACAACATGGAGAATCAGTCACACGTGTTACCGAGCCTCTTAGCTAACAGCTGTTTACATGTGGAAGTCAAACTGTGGCTCAGACCCGACGCCCTTCACATGGACGTCACCTCAGACACTGGACGCTTCACCTGCTCGTCCTCCTCGTCTCTCCTGACTCAACGTCAGCTGATGAAACGTCCTGCGGAACGGACGACCCGCGGCTGCAACAAGATTTCATCGCTCCAACGTGTTTAATTCAGGAAACTTTTTATCAGAAGTTTGAGGACAAAACCGAACAGAGGAAACAAAACCTGCGTGTCCTTGATACAAGAGGCAGCGACGGGTACAGACGCTTCCCCGCCATCAATAATCCGCTCTTAATAATCAGCAGATTAACTGATATCCGGTGCGCAGATGACTGGTGGCTGAAAACAACTGAGTGTGATGGGAGGAGCCCCCCCCCCCCTCTAAACATAAAACTAATTAGAATTGATTTATTATGGATCAGGTACCTTATCAGGTGAGAGAGGGAATTACCATGGCGAGCCACAGGCTGCAGCAGGTCGCCGCTGAACGGGAAAATCAATCGGAGTCGACTGCTCCTCATCTCAAGGAGAAGAGAAAAATAAGATTCTCAACGACTCGTAATCACGTAATAAATCACAGTCTAACGTTATTTAGTTCATATTAACGTGTCTCCACATGTTCGGGACCAGACGTGTCGGGGGGTCTGATGTCGTCCGCGGGGAATCGCAGCTTCTTCTTCTCCTTCTTCTTCGTCTGCCTCTTGTTTTTTAGCGGCCTGCCGTCACTTCGCCTCAGCTGCTCGTCAAACCGCTCTCCAGCTCCGACTCCTTTTCTCTCCGTGGGCAACTTGGAAAACTTCATCAATATGTTAATGACTTAATCTTTAAACACTTAGAGAAACCATTAATAAACATTGATTTGAACACTTGCCACCAGTGACTCACATTAATCCAGTGCAAACAGCTGATACACAAACTGCGGCGGAGGGCAATTTGTGGAGGATTACCGACAGAAAATGGACGCGGGAGACATTGATCACGTTTCTTCTGTGGCGATGATGAAACGAGGCCGATTCACGCCGCCGCACGATGAGTCGCCCTTTTCTTCTTCTCTTGTTGTTCAGGTCAACAAGCGTTTTAAAAAAGGAAAAACTCCCTGAAATAGAATCGTATTATTTAGGTTTGATTCTCAGTGAGGCCACACAGACATGTTGAGGAATCAAACAGTAATTAAACTGTGACGGAGCAGAAACATGTAAACTCTGCAGGAGATCGTACAAATACACGATCGTACAAATACACGATCGTACAAATACATAAACAAATGACACAGCCGCTGCGACTTCGGTTACAACTTTCAAGGTTAGCTATAGCTAGTTGTGTGAACTCGCATGTTGTTTCCAGCAACTCAACCCCGCGTACAAAGACTGGAAATAAAGATGGACGACAAGACAGCTCCCGAAAAAGTGAAGCCAAAACATCGGGAGTAGCTTCCTGTTGGTACAGTGGGAGGAAGTGGAGAGGCGTCGTCCATCTTTATTTCCAATCTCCATGACGATGGGACACTGAACGTCACGGTAGGTTTCACACTGTGGATCAAATGGATGTGAAAATCTTTCAGGATGAAATTCTACATATATCGTGTCAAAGACATCATAAGAAATAAAATAAAATAAATTTAATATAATATATTATAATATAATATAATACAATATAATATAATATAATATAATACAAACAGGAGCAACATTAAAAGCTTAATAACATTTATGAGCTTTTCCAGAGTCAAACTGTGAGATAAAGATTTCAACAAATATAAATGTGTTCAGAAAATGATCGACATCCACGTCTGATTACTGCCGATAATTCAGAGCGTCTGTGATCGGTCACTTTACCAAACCAGAGAAACTAAAGATATTTTTACACGTGAAGTTTTGACAGAATCTTATTTTATCAGATGTTTTCCAGAGCGACGCTGCTGCATGAAGAAACACGAGCGAGCGAGCGGAAACAAAGACGGGAACGGACGACCGGCCGAGAGACTGAGGCCGCTCGGCTCTGAGGCCGCTCGGCTCGGCCACATGAATCACGACCCCGAGGATCAAACCCGGGAGACATCACAGACAACAAGGCGCTGATTTATTTTTTCCCTTTTTGTGTGGAGGCTCCGGATTTGTTCCCCGAAGGTCTTTGTGCTTGTCGGAGTGAGCGAAGCCTCCATAACCAAATAAGATTAAGATCCCAATCTGAGCCGGTGCTACATTATAAAGATAAGACTAATGAGAGTGGCCCGCTCGCTGAGCACCGCTCATCACCCGCTGATCAGAAACTAAACATTTTCTCAGTGAAGGAAAAGGAGAATATTTGTTTTTCCTGCTCTCTTCTTTTATCAAGATCACAGGTTTCACTAAATCTTGATTTACGTTCAAACCTTCCCAGGGAAATCTGTCAGTTCATTGTAAGTAAGAAAATTAGGGAACAGCTACAGAACGGCAGTGATTTGGTGAAATTATTATATTTTTTTTTTACCTGCTCAAATAAATATCTCAGGGGAAACTAAAAACTAAAATCTCCCAGAAGCCCCACGGACGTGGATTTAAAGCCCTTGTTGTGTTGTTATAGTAAATTTTTTCCTGTTTGCTTTAGATAACAAATCTCTGGTTGACCCCGAGGGTTAGGGGAGCATTACAAATTAATCCCAGTTTTAATAAGTCTGTCTTAAGCCTGGGATCTTTACCCCAAAAGAAAGAAAGAAAAAGGGGGAGGGAAAGAAGAAAAGGGATCGCGGAGGAAAAGAAATATATTAAACCCTGTGATCACAGGCAGCTTTTCTTGTTTGTTATCCGTCCGTTTTACCTTTAATCCAATACTTGCTAATCCAATTTGTCTTTCGGGCTGCGACCCTAACTTCTCCTCGTCTTGCGGCTTTTCTCTTAAACGTGGCCGAGCCTCCGGATCGCACCGGCTGCTCTTCCGCTTCCCGCGTGCGGATTCCGGGAAACACGGCGTATGAAAGTTTATAAAGTAAAATGATCAAATAAAGAGGGAATCGGTGGATGTTGGCTGCGACCATAAAAAGTAAGAGGTTGTTTTAGACAAGTTGTGGCTCCGGCCTGAATATGCATGAAGAGCCATAATCAGATCTTGGGCAGTCACCCACTGAAGGGGAATATTGGGGAACACAAAGGGATTGATTTAATTACTTGGAGTGGGCCTGTGCTTGTTAGGAGCGAGTGAAAAGGCTGGCAGTATCCTTGTGCTATTTTTGTGAGGGGGGATCGGAGGGTGTGTGGGGGGGGGGGGTGCGGGTGCAGATGGTGGGGGTACGGAGGTAGTCTAGCTTCTTAAGTCACCAAAACTAATCCCCAGTATAAAGCTCTCCTGATTGAAAGGACCTGCATTGATTGCAAAAAAATGGACATAGTGCGTTCTCTGTTCGACGTCAATCTGGTCAACGTTCACGCTGCTCAGTCGCCTTCACTCCGAGCTGAACCCGCGGCGACGCCACAACATGCTGCCTCGCTGCAAACGTGAACAGAGGCGGTTTCAGGCGTTGTTCCGGGGAGATTGCGTCAAACCCGACAGAAAAGTCGTCAGCGTGTTGAGATGAGAAGTCTTTATTCTCTACAGTCTCCAGCAAATCCACTTCCTGTTAATGAGAGGAGTCAGAAGCAAATCCAGGTGAGAGAGAGGGGAATCTGAAAATCTGAAAATCTGATGCGTTCAGTTTTTCAATTTGTTCCAAAAAAAAGAGAGAATAAAATGAATTCCGATGACACGTCTCTGGGATGACTCGGACTCGGACCCGTTGGATGAAACTTTCTGAGACACAACGTGAGCTCATACTTATTTTTAAATGTGGCTGAAAAACATGGACGGTGGCGTGCACCGACCTCTAGAGGGAGTTTTACATTTGAATAAATGCCGCTTACGATTATTTGTTATCACTGCACATCCTCCACAAACAGTGCAGATCCTACGAGGCAAATTAATTACAAAAAAAAAAAAAAACCCCATCATCAGCAAACTTTCATCTCTCTGCCGCGCCCCTCGGTGGCGTTTGTCTTTGTGGGGGAGCGATGACAGATTTGAGGGTCTTTAGAGGAAAACAAAGCTCTTGAGATATTTTGAAGATGTGAGACTCCAAAGCAGAGCTCACCTGATGGATCCCTGAGAGGTGTTTTCATCAAAAGGCTCCTTTCCACCACACAGACTCAGACAATAAGCCCAGCAGAGTGGATTCTAGAGCCTTGTGCTCAACAGGCAGCGGTGACAACGAAGCCCTTAATCATCTCATGACAAAAGCCAAAAGGCATCATCCTATTGAGCCGTGTGCTTCGCCGCTAATATGAGCTACTGCCCAGGAACCTTTCACGGGGCGCTGTGCTATTAAAGTGCTTCTGAACTAGTCAGCGGGAACCTACGCCCATTCACCTTTCATCTGGGAGCCTGTTGTTTGGCAGCTCTAGTGGAGGCCGGCTCGAGATGTTAGTGATCTCATTACAGCGCTTGTGAGAAACAGCTTCCAGATTCGAGCGTCTCCCTTCAGCTTCTCTTTCCTCCTTTTCAATCTCCCGACCCACGACTCTTCCCGCGCCAAAGGCTTCGCCCCTTGCGCGACCATAAATTGATTATTACTTCAGGTTCGCAAATATTCCTTTTTCCCTGAGAAGTTTGCTCATCCACGTCCCCTGTAGCACTCGCCTTCTTATCTTTTCTTCTCGGGGGTGGGGGGGGGGGGGGGTGTTAGCTGAATGGGCGGCCAGGTTGAAAAGCGAAGAGGCCCCCGGCGTCACAAAAAAACGTTCAGATTTCTCATTTAGTTGTCTTTATGCTGCGAGCGCCATGTGGTCCTTGAAGGTGTTGAAAACATGGGAAGCACCGGAGGGATCAGAGCAATCTCATTAGCATTCGCTCAGAATTGGAGTGGCCCGGCTGTATGGCGAGGCCGAGTCCTCTGTCGGGCCCGAGACGGCAGCCTCCGCCGCTGCGCCCTCCGCCTCTTTGTGCCTTTGTGTCCTTTCAAGATTTTTTTTGGGACATGTCGGGGTTGCTTTTCGAGGCGGGACGTTGCCAAGAGGATCATGGGAAAAGACAATATCGTCGCCATCCTAGACTTTGTCAGCGGCCGAACAAGTTGAAAACAGAAGTGAAATCACACAAAGAAACTCCGTGAAGTCGAGTTCGGTTTGTGTTCGAAACCTCGTGTGAAATTTAAACAATCAAAACAGGGACCGAACTTTGTTTCCCGAACTCAAACCGAAATTCATCTGGTTTTTGTTGTTCTTAAAAACATGAATGTTAGTTTCACCAGAACAAATTTTTAATAAATTAAAAGCACAAGAAATGTTATTAAACCGTGGACGGAATAAAGATGGACGACGTGTCCCCACTGTCCCCGGATGGAAAAGCTGCCATCTTTCACCTCTGAGTCTGTTCGTGGAGACCCAAAAGTCTCAATCGCCCCCTGGTGGCTGGTTCAAAAATCCTCCTCCTCCATGTTAGCAGCTGGGACATGGAGTATCTCGCTGGTGTTTGCTCAAGTGTTTCTCATCAGTTTGGTTTGAATCAGTTATTTGATATAAAAACAGGCGGAGACGTGATGATTGACAGCTGACACTGCCTGAACAGCGAGACGTCATCGGTGCAAGATGACAGCGTTTGTATGAGATCACTCGGCTTCATTAGTGGATAGAGGACGGAGGTGGAGACGCGTCATCCATCTTTGTTCACAGTTTATGAATTAAACTCTGTCGCCTCGACCTCAGTCGGCTGCATGAAGGATTTTTATTTCTCGCTGAGCTCGACAGGCCTGTTGTCGTCTCCACATCCAGCAGAGACGCCTCGGACCCGCACGGAACAACCGCCGCCCTCAAGGTCACCTCCACAGGAGCCGCTGAGCGACGGGACGCCACCGTCACCACCTCCCCCCCCCCCCCCCCCGCCCTCGTCTCCCTGTCAGGACGAGTTTAAACGTCCAGATTTAAAATTTTCACACAAAACAAACGTCACCAGATGTTTCCTCATGTGAATCTTCAGACCAACATGAAGTGATGTTGGCGTCAGTGGGAGAATGATCTGCTAACTCCCAGCAGCTGGTGTGTGTGTGTGTGTGTGTGTGTGTGTGTGTGTGTGTGTGTGTGTGTGTGTGTGTGTGTGTGTGTGTGTCTGTGTGTGTGTGTGTGTGTGTAAGCTGCTGCAGGTTGATGTGATTGATATGAGGCCCTTTCTGTTCCACTCACACATCACGTCAGCTCCAGATTTGATTTGAAGATGCTGAGTCAAGGATTTTCTCTGTTAATCTAATCTGAGTTAAAGCTTCACACAAACTTTATTTTACTAAATAAAACCCCGGCACGTTTAAAGACTAAAATAATGATAGAGTAAAATGATTCCTTCAGATTCTATTGTACGTTTGGTTTAATGTATGATTAGAATGTCGTCTCATGTTCTTCACAAACAGAAACCATTTGCTGAGAATTAATCAGCAGCTGCTTTAATTTCCTGCGACGAGGACGTTTCCGTGTTTGTTTGTAAGATTACATCAAATCTACAGGACGAATTATCATCGAACCTGATGGAGGACGTGAAACGTTCCAGGACAGAACTCATTTAATATAAAATACCATAAAATCACTTTCTTTAACATTATGAGATCGAACGTTAGTTTTGATGTTTTCACTCGTTCACCAGCAAATAATTCATCTATTCATTAATTCATCCTGAGCACTTTAATTTCAAAGATCCTGAACAGCAAATCAAACATTTCACTCAAGTGTTGACTGAGGGAGGAACGTTAACGTTTGGAAACAACGTGAGGTCATATGAATTATTTTAAATGACTTGGTTTTCAAAGACCTTCAGAGCTTTAATTCAAATAATCCTTTGAAATCTCAAAAAAACAAAACCAGACATCAACAAGAAAACATCTGACGACTGAAATCTGACGTCACGAGCGCTTCATGCTTCAACTGTTTTTTCATTTCTTCAAGAAAAATGCCAGAAAAGAAAGATGACGACGATTCTGAGGTTCTGCAGGTTTGTCTTTGTGTTGGATCGAGGAAACAAGCGAAACGAAACATTTTGGTGCAGATCCAGGATTTTCCACACTGTGGGATTTCTCTCCTGGTTTCTCAGAGGATGTTTTAAGGATCTTGATTAAACATACGAGACGTGTTTGGAGGACTTTGAGCTGTTGGTGGAGGTTCATCTTGATTCGTCTTGATTTGTCTTCTCTGTTGGTTTGTGGTTTTTTTTCCCCTCTCAACTATTAAACAAAGTCAATCAGTGAATCATACATATTTTCTTTTTTTGAATAATTTGTTGAAAATGCTTAAATCTGGGCTTCTCATCCCCCCAGCCCCCACCTGACCCCCCAGATTAACGTCGAGCTTGCGCCGAGAACAGAGAGTGAGCAAATCCAACACACTTCAAAATTTGTCATTAGCGCGGCGCTACATTCTTTCATTACCGGGTTTATCGGAGCAACCAGCCATAAGGCTCAGGTTCATGCACCCTTGAGCACAAAGACTCAAGTTGTTCTACATTTACAGAATCATTTAACTTCTTTAATTATTCTTTAAATTACAATTGCAAATAAAGGCGCTGCCCGTCGTGGTTATGCATGGCCTGCAAAAAGAGCAACATTTTTAATGATTACTTTTCACATCGCACCACACTAATCTCCCACGGACGAGAAGTGAAGGAAAAAGGGACGATTTTCCCTCCGTCACTCTGCGTTAATGGAGGGAGCATCAGTCGTCAGGCGGAGGGGCTGTTCTGGACCAGATGTTGCAGAACTAACCAACAATTGGGCTGAAAATAGAAAAGGAGCAGGGGCGGGGAGGTTGGAATAAATTAATTGCTAATTTCTCAGTCTTTGATGGAATTAGGCTCACTTCTTTCCCCCGATGTGCTGTGTGAATGTCCATGCGTTAAACGTTTTTTCTTCTCCCGCCGCCCCCCCCCCCCTCTCCCCTCTTTGCTTTCCTGACGGTTAAGGGCCACCCAGAGGAGAGTGAGTGATGCAAAACCGAGGAGTAATCCCTCTGTTTATTTCGGCTTCGAGGCTCGGCCCCAACCTCTGCCTCCATTATCCTGAGGATTTAAGGCAAACTTTCATTTATTGGCCGGCCTCCGTTCTCTATCCCGGCTCCCGAGCTCAGGATACCCCCTCCCCGAGCCTCTGTCCCAGTGTGAGCGGATTTGCATAGAGCAACAATGCATGTTGCCGGGGCAGTGTCCAGTCAGCGGTGGGACAGGCCTGCTCAGAAGCACAGTTTGCTCAGGCAGCGCAGGCCTATAGAAGAATGTGGCCTTCAGGGGGGAAGGAGCAGCACCTGCGCGGCCGGGCCGAGCCACCGCGTCCTAAAGCAGCAGATGCACTGCAATCTGTTTGCTTCTTCTGCGCTCATTCACAGAAATGAGCAAACACGGCAGGAAACGCTCGACCAAGAATTCTCCAATGGGCTCCGAGAAAAGGGAGGAGCCTCGGAGATCAGAGGTCACCTGATGAGCTGGTTCACCTGCAGATCATCGTGCTCGTCTCAAAAAAAATCAAAGAATTCACATCAAGGCTCAAAACAAAAACTTTCAGAGGTGAAAGAAGAAGAGATGAAACTGCTCGTTCATGGATTCATCAGTTAAATCCAGGTTTTCTTTAAACGTGTCCTTGTTCTACTTTCGACAATTTGTTAAAGGTTTTATCAAACTTAACAAAGAGTCCAATCAGTATCGATCTTTAATAATACTAAGAGCAGGAATAATAATGCTCATCACTTCCTGCTTTAATATAACAATATTAAACAACTGCAAAATTAAACGCATTAAATTTATAAAACTTTGTATTTACTGAGATGAATCTGCTTTTTAAACTCACATTTGATTTTCATACTTCAAACAAATGAATAGATGCCAATGAAGGACAGAGATATTAACAGATATTAATGAGTTATGTTTTCCACACTCTTTTCTCTTTCTTGGATTAGTTTAGTTTCATTAAATTGATTATTTTTAGTTTTTAGTAACAGCCCAGCTTGTTCAACGGTTACACACGCACACGCACACACACACACACGCACACACACACACACACACACGCACACGCACACAGCCAACTGCTCCAAACACCCACTAACACAAAATGTGGTTTAATCTGCCGTTAACACACTAATTTGTTTTAAAATTAATTTTCTTCAGTAAGAATCAATCAGCTCGGGGGGGGCACAGAAAATATCTGGATATATAAGATCTATAAGATATATGTACGATCATACGTGATGACAGACAGTAAAACACAACACACGCATGTTGTCAACATGAGTGTTGACGGAGCAGCGGGGGGGGCGGGGCTGGGAGGTCATGATGTAAAGCAGCGGCCCCGGGGAGTCGAAAGCTCCTTCAGCTCCAGGTAAATAAGACCACCCACCCCCACATCCACCACAACAACAACAACAGACCTTATCTCCACCCGCCACAGACGCCGCCTCCCTGCTCTCTGCTCACCAGCGCACCCTCAGATGGCAGATAAACCAGGAGAGGTGGGATGAATAAACTGGAGGGTGGTTTCCTCTCGTAATGTCACAGCTCGCTCACAGAGTCCGACACTAATATCAGATGTTTTTATTTCACCTGATGGAAACGAGCAGCAGCCTCCAGCCGGACTCGTGTACATGTCGCCTGAAGCTGGTTCAGACACTTTAAATCCACCTGTTCTTACGTCAACACGTCAAAACATGTGATCGACTCACACATCAACGGAGAACCGATGGAATCGAACCTCAGGCGGTCAGATGATCAGACCACAGCCTGTAAATAAAGATGGACCACACGTCTCTTCCTTCCGCTATCAACAAATGAAGCCAAAACATCTCGAATACAATCGCTGCCATGTCGCACCGATGACTACAACTGGAGCCACAGGTACACATGCTCGACCAATCAGGAGCCGGTGTCAGCTGTCAATCATCGTCTCCGCCTGTTTTCATATCATTAAATAACGGATTAAACCAAACTGATTAAAACAAACAGTGAGATGAGAACGAGCTGAGACGACAGAAACATCTTTGACAAACATTTATTTAACGTCTACTTTATGTTTTTAGTTTGGTTCATGTCCCATCTGCTGACGTGGAGGAGGTTTATGATCTATACTGCAGCCAGACACCAGGGGGCGAATCAAGATGATTTGGCTTCACTTTTGGGAGCTTGCGTGACGTCTCTGACACGAGCTTAAGCCGAACGCGTCAACTTGGGAAGACGAGGAGATTCCAACGCTGACGCCGGTGCCGATGATTTGATCTCCGCAGCAGGGTTAACACGTTACTTCCTGTCTGCTGCTCCGCCCCTGATCTGGACCCAATCGTACGAACAGAGTTCACATCTTAAAACGGCTTCATTGCTCTTTTCTAAAACACAAAGATGTTAGTTTGTATTTGTTGTAACCTGAAGAACAAGTGAACTAGCGTCAGAACAGAAGGAAGGAAGAGACGGTTTTAATGAATGAAGTCTCTTAATGAGGAGTAGAAGACGTTTCCCTGAGGGACACCAGGAAGTTTCCTCTCACACTCTAACCCTGTGGTTGTTTTCTTCACAGAGCAGCTTTAAGAGCTGGTTTGCGTGGGCGGAGCAGCTGATAACGCCACAGCGCTGATATTCTGCTAATATCTGTTGACAGTCGGCTCTTCTCTGCATAATTGGCTCCACCTCCCCCATTAGCAGCGGCTCTGTGAGGCTCCCCGGGGCATGTGTTAGAACAAATTTGAGGAGTGTCATATTGAACGCATTTCAACAGGGCCAACAGGGTTAGACTCACATTAGCGTAATGAATCAATCTGCTCGGGTAATGTCTGAACCAACGCCACGAGGACGCCAGGCGTCTGAGGAGCTTCCGGAGCTCAGGATCAACAGAACAGAATTCTTCAAGAAGTTTCAGATTGTAAAATGAAGAAAAGACAAATATAATGTAAACGTTACTGGATGTTTTTAATATCAGCGGCATCACTTGTGGCAGTTTCATGGTGAATCATTTTAAGTGGTTTCTTACGGATGTGTGTGATGCAAATGTATTTCACTGTGTTTCCAGTATTGGGGAGAATGTTTTCCTCCTGTTGGGTTAAATAATTAAAGTCTGTTTCATATAAACAGGAAATAGTGTCAATGTTATTTTCTTCTTTCGGTCTGAATTAAAATGAAAGAAGATTTTCTCTGATGAGTGAAACCTCCGATTGTTTTCCTGCAGTTTGTCGGATGCATCAGAATCTGTGACATGTGGATGTTTTGAGAGCTCGAGTCATTAAACACAAAAGGAAAAAAGTCGTGAAGTGAAGGGACGAGTTTAACATGTGAATGGAGGCAGATTATTGAGAGAGATTCAATCTGTGCTAATTAACTGATATGAGCATGTGAATGGAGCTGAAACAGGTTAATGACGAGCTGCTGATAACCACCCACTGATCCAGCACACACACACACACACACACACACACACACACACACACACACACGCACACACACACACACACACACACGCAAAATAAAAGAATAAATCATTCGTCTCTGATTCTTCTTTTTTGAAGATAAAATGGACCAACACTGAAATGTAATGATCTCATGATGTGTTAATCAGTGGACAGAACAAGGCTAGCAGTTTCCACCTGTTTTTAGTTTTTATGCTAAGCTAACTGACGGGTGGCTTTGGACCACCAATGTTAAACACATCTTCTTCTTCTCTCTTCGGTTTATTGTCGGGTGGCAACCAACGTCAAGGTGCATTACGACCGTCTACGACATCTCCTTCTTCTTTGTTCTGCCACAAAACGTTAAACACGGGAGGAGACGCTGAAAGTGATCACGCTGGAGTTGCCTTTGAATCAAAGCAAAGTACAAGAGGAAAAAAAAAAAAAACGAGAAGGAAGCAGAGATTCAGCGCCGAGCTCCGTCCATCGTGTCCAAATATCAGGATCCTTTTATTGTGAAAACTCCAAACAGACCAACAGGCCGACCAACGACACCACCTGCTAACCCCACCCCTCCCCCTCCCGCCAAATCAAAACCAAACCAGTGTCTTTTTTTTATCTGCGGGTTCTCAGACAATGCCCGGAGGATCCCGTTGCCTAATCTCCCCCAATCCCTCCCCTCCCTCCCCTTTATCCCACTGTTCAAGAATGTTTGAAAGGGCGACACCGAAAACCTAAAAAAAGAGAGCGAGAGGGTGAGAGGGCGGGGGGTGGGGGGTGGGGGGTGGCTAACATCTGGGATCGTATATGGAGTAGGGGGGGGGGGAGTAGTGAAAGGAATAAATAGTATCAACATAGGCCTGTATATATATATATATATATATATGTATATATATATGTATATATTCATGTTATTTTTATTCACAATAATAATAAATAAGCATATGAATGTGAAGCTTTTTGAATTTTAAGACGTTTGAACACATTTTGAAATGTTTTTTAAATTAATACAAATTCTTTAAAGATAATTTTGTTGCCTTTAAGGTGACAATCTACTGTGTGTGTGTGTGTGTGTGTGTGTGTGTTAAACATGTACATTATCTGATTTTACAATTTTACACATAATTAAAATCAACATATAAACATTAAATACACACTTTTTATTTTAAATAAGGTTTCTATAAGAAATATTAAGTGTTTATTAATGAATATTAACTTTTTTAATAGACTCATTATTATTTGTTCAAACAGTAAGAAAAGAAATGCTCGTATCTGCATATAACTTGTTTAAATGTTTGTTTCCTGCTGACTCAGTCTTGAATGGACAGATGTAAATCATGTGATTCTTTAATAATCTGAGAACTCGTGTTTGTAGTGAATTTATATGAATCTGAAAATCATCCCAAGTTGCTTGAAGGTTTTATTAAAAACGTCTTTTCTTGGATTTTGATTTATCTGCACCGTTTCTCACCTAAAGGCCGAAGAATCGTCTCTGATGAACGAAAACAAAGAGAAAAGTCAGGGTTGATAAAACGACACCGTTGCTGAGTCAGTGCGGCACTTGAGCGTCACACAGGCCCACTCAGAGTATTATGGTTAAAACACTTTATTCCGCCCGTCCCTGTGAAAGATTATACGAGTTATCCCATCAAAGTTGAGTAAAAACTCCATTCTTGTGTCTTTAAGCTCTTGCATGGGAGGTCAATAAGACTCTGCCTCTGCTTACAAGGCCGGGCCGCGGTGTAATCTCGCCAAAGTTACATTAATTAAATGGTAAGCTCCTTTAGCAATACGTTCCTAAAAGAACTTGGCTGATAATATACTTAAAGCGTTCGCGGGCCCGTTTGTTTCAAAGCCAGCAGATGTTTAGCCATGCGGCTCACGTACGGCAGCTTAAAACCTTCGGCTGGTGTCACAATGAGCGAGCGGCGGCTGGCAGCACGAGTGAAATTCAACTTATCAAAGCAAAACATATTTGTCTCGGTGTGCTCCACTTCCACGTTACTGCTCAGATCCCTGCTCCTGAAAATTCGAAAAGTTTTGGTTGGTTTGGATTTTTCAGTTTGATTCTGAGTTATGAAGTTTATGATCCTCATTCTTTTATTTTTAATCAACAGTCACAGAAGAGAAATTCTACAACTTTGTCTTTTTAGTTATATCATTATTATTTTTTGATTTGAATTAATCCCTGAATGTTAATCTCTTAAAATGTTGACAGGACATCAGTGATGACAGGACAGATCCCAGAAGTGAAGTGAAAACCCCCTGATCGCCCCCTGGTGTCTGTCTGCAGTACAGGTCATAAACTGTCTCCTCCATGTTAGCAGATGGGACATGGACCAAAGATTCTGTCATTTCAGGTCGTTCTTATCACACTGATGTTTGTTCAAGTGTTTTAATTATCTCCACCAAGGAAGTTATGTTGTCACCTCTGTCTGTTTGCTCATGAGCAAGTTTAGAAAGTACAGGATGGATTTCCACAGAACTTGTTGGAAGGATGTTGATGCACTAACCACAGACAGAGGTGAAAACATAACCTGCCTGGAGTTAACGCTCTCATCTTTTATCAATCAGATAAATCATAGATTGAGTCATAACTTCGACACAGTCAATATAAACTGAACACATTTCTCTCTCTCTCTCTCCCTGTGGTCGAGCTTTAATCAACCAAACTCGATCGACGGATTCCTTCATCATCTGGCAAATTGATCTGTTGACCATAACTAATTCATACGAGTGAGAACCGACTGAAACCACGAGTGTGAATGTTCTACTTAATGACGCAGAGTGGGATTAATTCATGTGTCAAAACCTAAATGAGAATCCTCCTCTGGCTCTTCGTCCTGACAAATATGTTCATTCTGAAAATCCATCGAGAAACGAAGAAGTTGTTTCTTCAGGAGGAAAAGTTTGCTCCGACAAGCCCCCCCCCCTCCCCCCGCCTGAGGACCCGCCCCCCTGCTGTCCATCAAATATCAGCCCTCACAAATCAATTTTACACATGATCGCAACCCCGCGCCCTCCCGCCCTCTGGCCCCTCCCCTCCAATTAAGCAGCCGCATTAGCATATATATGATATCAGTGGTAAACATCACTCGGCTGGTAATTCACAAACGCTCCTGGATAATGGGAGGGCTGAACACCTATTAACCCCCGGGCCAGCAGCACAGAGGCAGGCTGGGAAATTCCCCCAACCTTCTCCCCCGAGGAGCTCCGCCATGAGAGTGGGGGGGGGGGGGGGGGGGGTGCTTTGATGGTGATGGAGAGACTGTTGACGGAGGAAGTGAAGAAACTGTTAGCTGCCATGTTGGAGCCACAAAAATGCTAAGTGAGGAAACTGAGATAGGCTGACACAGCTGTCAATCAAGCAGCTCCGACCTCTCATGTTAGTATTGTGACCAAATCATCAATGTTTATAATCAAAGTTCTCTTTGTCTTATACATATACTTACATTTACATTAAAATCAGTTTATATTTCTACATTTTTATGGAGTAAAGTCTCCGACAGATGCAACAGGTTTTGTTTTCAGCCTCTGACGATGGTGTGAGCTGATCACGGATCAGTCTGAGCCGCACTGAAGAGCAGGATTAGACGTGTTCGTGGGCTTTACTGAGCTTTAATCTTTAATCCAGGACCATCATCCACGACACTTCCAGAGGCCGTCGCTCATCCAAACATGAGATAAAACCATCGCATTAAAATCACCTCGGTGTCAGAGGCCACTCAAACAACAGCTGTTTGTTTTACCAGAGCCGAGTGTGTGTGAGTGTGTGTGTGTGTGTGTGAGACAAGAACACACACATGTACGAAGCCTGGATTTTATATGAAGTCTTTGTAAAAAATTGCTGAGTCACAACCTTTTCCATGACATCAGCATAAACACTGTGACTGATGTGTAGTAAACATTAACGATACGAGGAATCAAACATCTGCACTGTACGACATGATGATGAGTTTTAGTGGCTGATCGGATCTTTACGACAGAGCCTTCGCTGACATGTCAAGCTGTCCGTCACATTCTGGAGGTTTCTTGATGTCAACAGGTAAACAACAACAACAATAAAGTATTCTATTGCTGCTGGATTCCCAGCATGCACTGCAGAGCTGCTGCCACGGGGCGTCATGGAGGCAGAGCCCAGAGCAATTTAACCCCAATCTTTATTCTGCTTAACAATACCAGCCGAGAAAACTAATTAGGTACATCTCACCCATTTCCATGTTAATGTTTTGTTTGTTGCTATTGTTTGAGGAGACAATGGGCCGAGATGCTAATGAAGGAGTCACACACACACACACACACACACACACACACACACACACACACACACACACACACCTCGGGGCTGGACCTGTTCTCTGGTCGGTCTGAAGGTTTGGTTACAACACATGAAGTAAACACAACTTCTTTCTCACAGAGTTCAACCAGAGGAGATTGAGCTTCTGAGATCTGGATTCTACATTTTTCCCTGTAGCCGCTTTCAGCCCTGAACTGAATCCTGACATGTTCCTGACATGTTCTGGAGGTTCTGTATGTGAGAACACAAAGTGTCCTCAAGCTATTTTACAGAGGTAAGGTCTGAAAAGCTCATGCCCGCAGATTTTTCAGTTGTGTGTTATATGCAACTTCACCACTAGATGTCACTTGATATCTCACATGACGTCTCCAGGAGCCGTACATGTGAACGTGAACGACGTTGTCTACGTTCACATGTACGACACCTGGAGACGTCCTTCACACTGAACATAATGGAGATACATGTTTTGGCGCCACCTCTGGTTGGAATGTCCCGAACCGGGACCACCCCACCCCCTCTGCTTCTTTATATGTGAAATTAACTCGACCACAGTTTTCAACCTTTGTGAAATATAGAATATTGTCAGCTTTATTCTTCAGCTGTAAAAAGAAAGTGGCGCCGTGAGAAGTGATTTAAAGTCTTTGGCTGCAGCAGGTTCTCACGGTAAAAGAAGAAAACTACAAAAGCACAAAGACGTGCAGACGTCTTTGTCGTGACCTCTGAACCTCTGAGAACAGGATCACTGAGGTCCGGCGCTGAAGTCACCACGAAAATCCACGTTTTCTAAAGTTGTGAAAACCAGCTGACACATCTGCTTCCATGTAAAACCCCAACTGAGGAACTTCTGGTTTAGAATCCACTTGTTGAGAGTGAACGTTTCAGTCATTAGCTCGTTATTCAAAAGTCAAGTCATTACCAAATGTACATACTGTAAACAAACAGCATGTCGCCGTCAAGTCTGGCTTCTGTGTTTACTGAAGCTGTTGACTTTTGTCATTAGGATGAAGGACCAGCAGGTTCACATGGTACCTGGCTGCAGCTCCGTAACCTGATATATCGGAACGTGACATTGGTTGTTGGGATCTGGATTCAGCCTTTGGTGGTTTTCTCTGCGCCTCTTTACTGAAGGTTCAGTGTTGGACCGATAATAGAATTAGTGGGAGGTAAAAAAAACAAGTTGCCAGTGAGTCAACACAGAGAATTGTTCCCTAAAGTCGTTGCAACATCTGCGCTTCATGTCAACATTCATCAGCAGTCATCACACACTGATGAAGATCATGTTGCATGGGTGAGAGCTGCAGAAATGTTCGTAGACTCTGGGTTTGGAAAGTGAAGCCACTGAAGAGCCTGAAACCTGTCTTCTGTGTACTGACCAGCAGGGGGCGACTCCACTGATGGTTTCTATAGAAGTCTATGGAAAATAACCCCACTGGTCATTTCTGTAAACAAAGACATGAGATCTCCGTGGCAGAGTTTATACACTCACTGTGAACCAACAGAACCGTGGTTCAGTTTGATCCAGACCCAGAACTCCTCTTCTGGTCGGAGGAACCGTTCACACCTGATGTTCAGCTTCAGACTGAACTGACGAGTCTGAAGCTCTGAAACGAACCAGGGCTGAGAATGAAGTGACATGAACGGTGTCAGAAACGTCATCTGTTTCTGAAGTGGTGCAGCTCTTGAGTTTTGTTCCTGTTTGAATGTTGGTTGCGTTTCCTCTTTCGCACCAAAACTCTTCTTCTGAAGTGTTTATTGCTCTTTAGCCTGTCGAGCTGTTAGCTGTGTTGAAAAAGGCTGAAGCTGCAGAGCTAATAAGGTGCTAATCCTGAGCTGCTGCACGCAAACACACACACTCACACACACACACACACACTTATAGGCCGAACACACGGGGCGAGCTGCAGAGAGAGACACATGCACGTGTCTTATCGCCGCTCTCCAGACAGCCGCCCCGTATCAGTCGACGCGCCGCACGATCGATGCATCTGATAAGGAATTAAGACAGAGACTAAACTGTACGCGCTATCGGGGAACTCGGTACACGGCCTAATTATGATGCGGAGTGTGTGTGAGAGGATGATACGGCACGACTGGAATGATGCGAGGCTGCACGAGAGAGAGAGGGAGAGAGAGAGAGGGAGGGAGGGAGGGAGGGAGGGAGGATTCCTGACACCGCCGCATGACAGCAAGAGGGCGCAGTTTGATGGTTCCTCAGCTCTCATCTCACTGATGCTTGAATCAAGTGTTTCTGATCAGTTTGGTTTGACTCAGTTATTTGATGAAATAAAAACGGGACGTGATGATTGACAGCTGACACTGACTCCTGATTGGCAGGTCACAGATCTAGATACCTCGGCTCCAAAACACGTCACTGGCACAAGATGGCAGCCGAGATATATCGGCTTCGTTTCTGGAGAGAGGGAGGAAATAATGGATCTGCCCCTTTGTCTAGATCGCAGCGTTCCGTCCTCACGTTTCATGAAAATAAGTTCTGTTGTTTTTACATGATCCTTTATCTTCTTATTTCCAGCGCTGAAAAGAAGAAGAAATAATTGTGTCTAATATGTAATGAAACAGAAATGTTATATTTTAAACCCATGAACAAACATGAACCGGCTGTTCTCTCGTGTTCTTCTTTATATCCACACTTTATTTCTTATTTGTGTTTATTTTCTCTTTGTTCTTGTATTTTTTTGATCACACAGTTATGAAGTTATGTTCTCATGATGTTTGTCCGTCGATCAGTTGGACAAAACTCCCAAAACTGAAACTTGGTGGAAGGATGAGAAACGAGTCCAGAAAGAACTTTAGAGGGGATTTGTTTAAGGGGGCGGATCCAGGAGTTTTAATTTCTCTTACTTTAACATTGTGAGTCGGGATTTTTGTGAATTTTCCCAAGAAGTAACGTGGAGATCTTTAAGCTCTGAGGGTCAAACACTTGAGGTGATGAATCCCAGGACACAAACAAAATCATGTGTCCGAACATACGGTCGCTGTATGTTTACGTCCAGCTGTCGCCCGCCACGAGGAAAAGGTCAAAGTGAGAGACTAAACCTTTCCCACGTCCGTGTCCAGCGGTCAACCCGGCGGAGCGGCGGACAGACGGGACGTTCGATCATCAGCTGAGGCAAAGGAGTCCGTCTGTCCAAGCCGCCAGACTCCAGGTCTCCAGGAGAGAAACCCTTTTGATCTGCCGTCAAACCGCTTCATGAACACCAACTGACGGGGCGGCACGAAACACCCCGGTGCCCGGCCAGCGTGGCCCCCAGGTCCCCCGGCACAAGTATGTGCTTTCATTTAGGGCAGATTCCACAACACAGAGGGGGGGAACCTGAAATTCCCTCAAAATAACTTTGTGCCTCGATGGTTTCCTGCGTCCGATGTCTCATGTCCATCAGATTCAGGGTCAGGGTTGGAGGGGACAGCGTGTCTCTGCAGGAGGTATGTGCTTCCCGTAACACTTGAGTCTGAGTTCAAAGTAGAAAGTCCGAGGGAAGTAATGATGACGACCGAAAGACGACGCCATCTGGAGACGGGGCATTAAGCTGTAGTGCAGGAAAATGTTCATGAAGCACAGTTCAGACCAGAGGACACGTCAGCAGCAGGTTTGTTAGGTCAGGGGTTCGACCCCATGGGGGAGGAGCCATCATGCACGTGACTGAGGCGACATTCACACGACGACGTTTTCAATTTAAAACTTAGAAACGCTAAAACTTCGTAAACGCTGCTGGTTCCATTTGAGTCTGAAAACTCTGAGGCTGCGTTTTAGTCTGGACGAGCAGAAACGGAGATGTTTGGAAACAGAGACGCTCACAGACTCGTTCATTTTGATCTCTGGGTCGTCCGGCTCCTGTCACATGACGACCTGAATGAAGAAAACAACCAGCATCGAACTCAGCTGCCAGAGTAGAAACAACACGGAGGATCAACTGACCCTGTCGTCTTTGCTAACAGCTGCTGTTCAGTTAAATTCTGTCTTTGAGAAAGACACAAAACTGTTTACATGGAGGAGACCAGATGTTATTCAAACATCCTGTGCACAGCAGCATGGTCACGCCCCCATGTACGAGGGTGGTCACATGGTTTGTTTTGAGTTTTCAGGGGGATTAAAACTGACACGCAACCAAAACGCTCGTCGTAAAAGCGTCTTTCACCATATTTTAGAAGTGATGGAGCTGAGGCCGGAGTCGGACGTGTGTCACATAATTTAAAACGGTTTTTAGAGCCGTGTCGTGAACCTGGAGGGTCTGATCATCCACAGATTTTGGGTGGAGTGTCGCTTTAAGGGCACACATTGCTTCAGTGCCTGTGAAGAGTGCAGGAGGATAATAGGGTCCTGGGTGTGTTTGTTTGTGCCCTGGACCCGATCGGCATGTGATGAGTGGGGAGGTCTGAGGCTCTAATTGGCCTCTTTAAATGGAAAAATGTCCAGTGAGCGTAACGCATCAATGAGTTGGTAGCACTCCGCCGCCGCCCCACGCCTCTTTTTATCATCACTTTATGGAAACAAACCACTCCAATTAGCAGCAGAGCAACCGTGGAAATAATAATGACCATAAATTGGATGGTCACTGGACGGATTTAATATGTGATGGACTTAAAAACTAATTTGCATCTCCACGGCTTCCGCACTTTGTTGCTGTTTCTGTGAGAGTTTAAAAGATGGAAACTTATTATTGCAGAGATTATGCTGACGACTTTACAAAGACAGATGACTCGAGAAGAAACCATACGTTCTTATAAATACAAAAAATATATCTGGAACCACGGAAGAGTATTCCTGCCGTGCTGGAGAAGTGGGAGCAGTGTTACAACGATCATTTAATAAATAGATATTTTAACGTTATTACGACAGAAAAACGTATCGAGAGTCGTCTGCTGACCTGCAGCTGATCGGACAGACATGACGTCACCTCAGAGGGACGGATGAAACCTCAACGATGGAGGATGTAATGTGATAACGACGCACAGTGTTGATATAATGTGAGGTCGGAATACTCCTCGTCTTTATTAGATGGTTTATTTAGAGTATGAATCAGAAAATGCTGACTTCTTCTATTGACTGAGTCAGTAAAGTGATGTCCATGTTAACGTGGTCACTGTGGAGTTCACTGTAGTGCATCACACTATTCAGAGTTTCCTTCTCGAGAAAGAACCCGACCGAGTGAAGCAGAGGAGGCTGCAGGTGTCAATTTATTTTGAAGCCGTTCGTCCAGAAAGACAAAAAAGTGGCTCTTTAAAGAAGGAGACCAAAGGGGAGTCGCTGACACTTCAAAGGAGTTTCTGAGCCGCTCGCCTCCCTCCGACAGCGAGGTCACAGTCAACTCTGACGAGCCGCCGCTCCGCCATTAGGTGTGGGGGAGGTGGAGAACTTTTCTCTCTCTGTTTGGAGGTGATGGTGAAGGGGCGCCGCGGCTGTCGTCGGTGAAAATCAAACAGAGCCCAATTAAACTGATTCTAACATGCCAGTGACCACGAGCTCACCTGGACTCTCGTGTCCTCCGGGACATGCGGCGCTAAGTCCCGGAGCAGGAGCCTCGAGGACGGGCTAACAGTCTGTCGAGCACCGGCAGCGAATCCTGTTTCCGTCTGTTCGCAATTCAAAGCGTCAGCGTTTTTGAACGGAGGCAATGAAAACAGTAAATGAACCCTGTGGGTTTTTTAGAATAACGATCATGTTTATGTTCACTCGTTCATCTTTTCATCCTTTTTATTCTTTTGGTTTTTAGATTAAAAAGCAGCTTCTCCACATAATGTCCAGACGTCAGGTTCAAACACACGTAGGGTCGAACCGCTGACTTAACAAAAAGCAGGACTCCATGCTACGCCACTGTCCGCACAGCAAACCAAAAAAATAAATAAACTGCATCGTTAGAAAACTCAAATCAAGAAGATAAAGCTGGAAAAAGTGAGCTATCAACTATTTAAACCATTTTTACATTTCTTACATCAACAGCGTTACAAAGATCAGAGTCCCGACAGCAGACGTGAGAGAACTGAAACTGAAATAAGAGTCAGTCCCCTAATTATCAATTTTCTCAGAGCGGGGGGGCCTTGACATCACAGAGTCTATCTCTGGTGTCGGTATAGATTATGGAGCCCACCTACAGGGAGTGGCCGCCAAACAGTACAAAACAATTAACGCCACTGCTCGGCTATCAAAGGCTCGCAGGGAAAACAGCGAGCCACGCATGGCTGGAGCCGCAGGGAGAGAAATGAGGGTAGTCACTTCAAAAAAGCAGCGGAGCAGGAGTCCGATCGAGCACAAAGGGCTGCAATTAGCACGACACACCAGGAGCACATGACGGGATCTCCCTCAACGCACCTGTTTGGTCCCACGAGGCCCGACTCCGTCCGGAATCCTGACCCAGAGTTTATTTACAGAAACACAGATGTCATCAGTCGTCAAGCTCAGAACACAAATAAATCGATCCAGGAACAAATAAAGTTATGATGTCATTATTATCTTCAGCAGTTTGATCCCAGATTTACTGAACCTGTCGACGTTATGATGAACTAATCATAAACGGTTTGTTTATTTCTTCTCGAGTGTTGATGACCATTCAAAGATCTCGGTTTGGATTCAGGTCTCAAAGTTAATTTGGGTCAATTACTAAAAAAAGTATATTATATATATATATAAGTATAAGTATACATAAATACATATATATATATAAATAAAAGTACCATCACAGAGAAGTGTTTCCTTTGACGTGTCCCTGAGCAGCAGAGACGCTTCCACTCTTCATGTCGTCTGCAGTGAATCTGGAAGAGGCTCATGACGAAGGGTCATTTGCTCGTTGGATGATGTCAAGCACGTTATTAATTACATGTTGCTTTGAAGTCTAATCGAGCGACGGATTAGAGAATACGACTCGTACACACAGACACTCTCACGCTCAAGTGTGGACTTCCGCGCAAAACATTTTACAGTTGAGATCGATTCTTCTTGTTTTCAGGGGGATCATGTCGTTGAAATATGAAATAACGCGACTTTATTCCAAATAAACTGATTTTTTAACTCCTTTTTTCCTGCCGAGGTCTCGTAGGCGGAGGAAGGACGGCGCCATCGATATTTTACAATTCTCCAAAATCGCACGAGAGGTTTAATGATTCCTGCCCCTGTTTGCATCGAGTGGCAGAGCGAGTTACGTTAGAGTTCGGCAGCTGAAGCTGTGGTTTACTGTCACTTTGACCTCGTTTACTCTAAAATGAGCAGGATTTTTAACAGGGAAATATGAGATCTTTTGAAGCAGAGACGTGTGGAAATATTTCTGGATTTCAGTGTGAAAAGCAGTTGAAGGTTCAGTGTGTAGAATTTAGTGACATCTAGTGTTGCAGCTGAACACCCCTCCCCTCCCCCGAGCTTCAGTCGTCATAAAAACTCAAAAGATGTTTAGTTTGTTCAGTCTGGACTAATGTAAAAAACATGGCGGCCTCCGTAGAGAGGGTCCCCTCCATGTAAATATAAAGTATTTAAATATAAAGTATTTCAATATAAAGTATTTCATTACAAACATCATGAGGATTATTCTACATTAAATTTCTGACAACAGATCCTTTCACCTGAATCTTTCACGCTGGAGCTTTAAACCAGTTTAACACTCGTTTAAATGTGTTCTTTCTCCCTGGATGATTCTTCTCAGCAGTTTAATGGACGTTTCTTCCTTTGATTTACTTTGGATTCAGTGTGTGTGTGTGTGTGTGTGTGTGTGTGTGTGTACAGTTACATATCCATGTCTGTATTGTTTACTCATGTGGTCGTACGCTGGAGGACGTGCCGCTGGTTTGAATCCTCTCTGAGAGTCGTGATCTGGTTCAGTCCAGTGCTGTGGCTGCACTGAGCATCGACTGCCTCCTCATCGTGTGATGAGCGTTAAAGCGGCAGCTCCGGGCACGTTCACATTAAGCTGCCAGCTGACGCCCCCTGTTGGTCGTCCCTGCACACCTGCTGTGACCCGAGGAGGGGAAATCATCTCACTTTGCCCTAAAATGGTGCAAAGAAGCTTTGAGCATCTGAGAGGTGAAGTGTTTATGATGCAGAGACATTTTCCTACCTGACAGCAGGTGTGTGTGTGTGTGTGTGTGTGTGTGTGTGTGTGTGTGTGTGTTGTTCATGCAAACGTCTCCCTCTGTGGGAAAAGGAGAAGACGAACAGGGACGTGAGGATCCACAGGGAGTGTGACTGCAGGGCAGAGAGGGCAGGTTCCCTCCTGCAGCATGAAGCATGTTATTTGAAGGGTTTGGACACATCATGGGGGAGGGGGAGGGGATCTTTGTGGCCTTGGACAACACGCAGATAAAACTTTGTTCACTGTACATCTTTGATCTCATCTTTGATCCCTGTAGATTAATCTCATTACTGTTACTGTCCCCCCCCCAGGTTTCCAAATATATCTCATGAATCCATTGACTGTATTTAAATCTGATAATTGAACACAATGTCGTTCGGTCTGTTTACTCAGGCTAATGCAGCCGCCGCTCTGAAGCCGGCGTTGGGGCGGCACCATGTGCTGGCGCGCAGGAAGAGATGACCTCATCATCGTAGTGTTTATGGATCACTGGGCCGCTGGCCTTGATTTCTGTTATTGAATTATGGGAAATTCATTCTTTTTATTGACGGAGTGGCCTCAAAATCCAATAAGAAGAGTCAGCAGTCCTTGCTCAGAAAGCTTTCGCCGTTCAGAAGCAGCAGCAATGTCATTCTCCTCCTATTGGCTGATGGCAAATGATCAACACACACGAGGCGTGAAGTCATTTACAGAATATTTCGTTTTTTAAAACTGAGGTTTTTGTCAAATTCTCTTTTGAGGGGGTCGGCAGATAAAATGGTGTCTGAGCCCGACACGGATCAACACGTCTGTCTGTTGTTCACCTGCGTGTTACTGTGGTATGTTGATAATCAGCCTCACATCAGACCTGCAGCAAAACTCATGTTCACACCAACTTTGATATCTGTCTTATCTGAGGCAGACCAGTGTCTTACCCATGAACTGTCCATAAAGATGGACGACACGTCTCCACTTCCTCCAACTGTCCAGAAATGAAGCGAAATCGATCTGGTGACGTCGTGTGGAGGCAGTTTGCGAACATGTGAAGAAGAACGGCTTCGTGAGGAGTCAGGGCCGTTTGCGTCGGTTCACCTGAACTGAATATTGCACGAAGCAAAAATCCTCCAAACAACTGGACCCGCTCGCTTCGTGTAAACTGACTCAGCAGGAGAAGGTTGCTCCTTTAATTAAAATGTGATAATGGGCGTTTTGGTTGGTGGAGTGGCTGAAGTCTCCCGGGTTAAAGGTGCAGTGTGAGCTCCTCGGGACCTGTTCGGCCCCTGGAGCACGACTGATCTTTGGCTCGCACAGGAGCGCCGGCCTCCTCTGAGCTTAAGGGCCACACACCTGTGCACGCATCGGGGCCGGATAAGCCCAGATTAAGCTAAAGTTACCAGCTCTCTCCCCGCAATGTCATTCAAAACCTCAACGGCAACCGCGCCGCAGACAAAGCGCCTTTTGGGCTGCCCTAATAAACGCCATTAGCTTTGAGACATCAAACATGGAGGATTATGGGATTTTCTGGCCCAGAAAATAAAAAAAAAAAGATGGAGGGTCCGGGGACTCCCTCGCTCGGTCGTCCTTTCTCTGCAGAGATTACGCTACAATTTGTTTTCCTTTTTCCGCCATTTTGTACGTCCCTCCTCCTTTTGCAGACTCCACACAAAAAAGTGGTACAGTAATCCCCTGCAGAGGAAACTAAGAGCGCAGTAAAAAGAAGATTACACAGGGCTTTGTAAATTGTTTCTATACACATGTGCACGGGTATTTGAGAGATCTGTAGGGACTTAACACGAGAACTGAGCGCACGCACACACACACGCACACACACACACACACAGTGCTATTCTTGCTCCACGTGTGTTGACTGAAAACATGAAGGAGTCGAAACTCACAGAGTCTGAAGTCAAGTATATAAAGAGCTGAGAAAAGAGATGAGTGATGTTTGCAGCTTTTCTGCATCTGAACGAGCAGAGAAAATAAAGTGTCCTATGATTTTACAGCTTCGCGTTTTGTGTGGTCGTCTGTGTCACACGACATTTGTAACTTTATATTTACGAGCATTGTGTGTGTGTGTGTGTGTGTGTGTGTGAAGTGTTTTTTATCTCATTTCATTTAGCTCAATGGTTTTCACGTTAGTTTCAATGAACTTCATTAATAAAGTGAAATTAAAAAGTTTAAAAAGTTAATTTTTCTGTGACGCTAACAGTAAAACATGCAGTGAAAATACTCAGTGTACACGTGGATTCTAACACGATGTGTTTTTATACAATGATATCATTCATTTTATTGATTCACATGATTCACCTCAGAGCCTTCAGGTCATTCAGTATTAAACACCAGTGTGGCCGCTGCAGGTCCCCGACGGTGAAAAGACCCTTCAGTGTATTTCTGCTCTGACTGAGAATCATGTGCACATACCATAATAATGACTGAGGCCCCTCCCCCCCGAACAGAGCCACAAGTCAAGTCGTCCCTAACAGGAGTCAAAGGTCGGACTGCTGCTAATCCACGTAACACGAGGAGAGTAATCCTCGGGGCTGAGTCCGCGCTACACTCCTCTTCTCCCCTTTTGTTTTTCTGGTAAGTGATCTTGGAAAAGTTTTCAGCGAGCCCCCCCCCCCCCCCCCCCGGTCTGCAGAGAGAAGAGCGACTCTCACACACGATGATTTATTTTATTAATTGTGGGTCTGGTTTCTCAGATCTGAGATCTGCTGAGAGGGAAGAAGTAGTGAGAATATAAATACTGGATCAATAGATTCTTTCACCTGAAACTTACACACTTTACTACTTACCTTAACCTAAACCTTACCTTAACCCTAAACCTTACCTTTAACCTAACCTTACCTTAACCTAACCCTTACCTTAACCCTAAACCTTACCTTTAACCTAACCTTACCTTAACCTAACCCTTACCTTAACCTAAACCTTACCTTTAACCTAACCTTACCTTAACCTAACCCTTACCTTAACCTAACCCTTACCTTAACCCTAAACCTTACCTTTAACCTAACCTTACCTTAACCTAACCCTAACCCTTACCTTAACCTAAACCTTACCTTTAACCTAACCTTACCTTAACCTAACCCTTACCTTAACCTAACCCTTACCTTAACCTAACCCTTACCTTTAACAGCTGGCCTGTTTAAATGTACGTTGTCAAGCCTTTTCAGAATAAAAGGATTTCGGTTTCAGCTTCATATTCAAAGTGTTTCTTGTGATTTAATCTCAGAACCTTGACTCTTCTTGAAGTTGGATCAGCTGCCGGTGTTCGGGTGCTGCACAGGTAATAACGACACAATGGGATTCCGTTAATCCTGGCAGCTGAAAGGTAAAGTGTTTTAATCCTGGCAGCATGATGGACGGGTCGTTTATAGTTTTACATCATCTTGCATCGTATGGATTAGATAAATAAGCATGAATCAGATGAGGACATTAACCAGAGATCAGCTCCGGGGACGTTGGCGAGCGAGTGACAGCACCCGAGCGTTTTCATTTAAATCTGGTCTGTGTTTCCTCACGTCTCCACAAAGTGCATTTCTTTGTTTTCCCGCAGCCTCCAGGTAAACGCACCACATGCTGCAGCACACACAGCGTGGAGACATCGACACTCAAGCCACGTTCCAGAGGAGGATGCACCCGCTTCTCCCCTCAGCCGACATTGCGAAGGTCTCCTCTTAATCCTCTTTGACTTTATTCATGCAAAGGTCATCTCTGATTCTCCAAATGGAGGAGGCGGTGGTTGTAGAGGGTCTGCGAGCAGGAAAGTCATGATCGGGCCTGGAGAAGTGTGTGTGTGTGTGTGTGTGTGTGTGTGTGTGCGTGCATTAGTCATTACTCAGTGATGATGCTTGCCTGGAACAACGTAGCCTCAGAATTAGCTGCTTATTATCAGAAAGTCGGGAGAAGCTGTGACGGTGACGAGCGATGAGTCGACTCACACCGACACGAAGTGTGACACAATCATCTTTGCTAGTTTCAGTCATTTCCCACGTTCCAGCAGCCACGAAGGTAAACACACATTTTAATATTTACCGTGCTCCGTAAGGAGCGGTGAGGCTTGTGTCGTTGGATTGCAGCTTTGTTTTGTGTGTTTTGCGTTAAAGTGCTTGTGTGAGACGTCACCATATTTGTATGACCATCTGAACGAAAGTGAAAACTATGACCATATAGGCCGGACGAGTGGAACCTGAACTACCGGAGGAGCAGCCGGAGCAGAGCCACGCACCAGCAGCCGTGTGACAAAGAGGAAACACACACAGCAGCCGAGATGGACTCAATTTGTCCAAAGTGAGGGAAGGAGGGAAGGTCACAGCTAAGAGACAAGGTGCTAATTAAGAGGAGCCAGTCCGCTGCCTCCACACAGAGCCAGTTAAAAAGTCTTCATCCGTCATAAAAGCCGCGGTGTCAGGACGTCAGAGAGCCGCTGAGCTGGAACAACACAAAAACCAGAGAGCGGCAAAGACGAGAGACGGGACGGACAAACGAGGGACAAGAGGAACGAGGACGCTGCAGAGGAATCCACGTCAAATGTATTCATGAGCTGCACATTCAGATAAACTGTGTCCTCTTCATGCTCGAGTGTTGACTACACTGATGTCTGCTCGGTTTAGCCAAAAGTAACGAGCCAATTATATAACGCTCTTTTAAAATGGAGAATACTGTAACTGCAGAGCTTATTTTTACTGCTGCCGTCTAAGAAAGCTCCACGAATACCTCGTACTATACGTTACCCACAATGCTTTTCATGTGTCCGAGAGCAGCTGATGAGGGTCGAGCAGCGTTTAGCCGCTAATGAGAGGAGAAGGAACTTGGAATATTACGAGAATAAAGTCGTAAATTACAAGGAAACAGTTTTTATGAAAATTAAGTTGTAATTGAGAAGAAACTATGATTAATAATCATAAATAATATTACGAGCATAAAGTCATGAAATGACTG
This sequence comes from Paralichthys olivaceus, assembly GCF_024713975.1. Classification (NCBI taxonomy): domain Eukaryota; kingdom Metazoa; phylum Chordata; class Actinopteri; order Pleuronectiformes; family Paralichthyidae; genus Paralichthys; species Paralichthys olivaceus. Next base: position 983,784 of record NC_091100.1, read on the forward strand.
TAAAATTATTCTTGTGACTTTACGACTTTATGCTTTTAATATTTATTTTTTTATTACTACATTACGAGTTTATTCTCGTAAAATTTCCATTTTATTCTTGTAACACCGAGACTCTATACTTGTAATTTTACAACTGTATTCTCGAAATGTCTGAACTTCTATGTCCCTAATTCCGTCCTGTAGTAAACGTTGCGTCTCCTGCTGACCAGCGAGGGTTGGAGCAGAACCTGGAGACAGAAGACGTGGCCATTGTCCTCGTCTCTGAAGTGTGTCTCATTTCTCGTCTCCTGGTTTCTAACAGAACTCATCAGCATCTCTTTGCCTGTATTTTGCCTTCACCAGGGTCTTTTCTCAAACACGCAGCGTTTCCCTGTTTGTCTGTTTTATTTGCTTTCCTTGTTGAGTGCGTTGTTTTTTTTCTCTCTCTCCCGTTTCTCATCTCTGCAATTTGATTGTCTTGTGGTTTAATCGCAGCTTATTCCCGCTCCTCCTTCCCTTCCCGGTGTTGTCATTTCATCCTCCTCCTCCCCCTCGTCTCCGGGGGCTTGTTTTCCGTTCGTGCTGCAGCTCTTTTCACGTTAAACACACACGAGGAGAGAACAAAACAAACAGACAAACAGCGGCTGGAGAACAGATGCAGCGCGGCCGCAGATTCCTCCGTCTCCCACTTTAACTGTGTGACATTGGAACGAAGGGGAGAGAAAAAGTGATGGTGCAACACGGTGAAACATCCTCCACGACAAAGACGCCGAATCTGAAGAGGGGCCAAGGCCGTGCACGTTACTGTGCATGAGCTTCAGCTGCACAAGAGACAGATAAAGGCTCAGTCAGGCTCAACGTTCAATCCTAAAGAAATGTTCAGTTGATTTTTGCAGTTTTCTGCATCATTTGTCTCAATAAGTTTAAACTCACTACGTCAACAGCTGAGATCTGGGAACATGAAACGTCTCTGAGTGGACACCTCTGAGCAGTTTCACTGTTTACTGAGGGTTTGTGAGGACGAAGGGACGAAGGGACGAAGGGACAGAAAAAAGCAGGAAGTCGAGTGACTTCGAATTCAGAGCAAAAAAAATCACGTAAGGAGCGAAGACAGCAAATAAAGATGGACGACATGACCGCTGCCAAAAGTGAAGCCGAATCATCTCAATCGCCCCCTGGTGGCTGGTTTCAGGAGAGGTCAGACTCCCTGCCTCCTCCATGTTAGCCAACGGGTCAAGGACCAAACTCCTCTGCTTCTTGACCATTGATCGCAGGAGACAGTCGGGACTGTTGGTACGTTCCAGTCACAAGGATTTTTTTAATTTAAGACAATAAAAGTCAACATTATGTTTTGACGGAAGAAGCTGAAGGTTTGTCACAGTTTTTCCAGAACGCACCTTCACTCCTCGGTTCTCCATCTGCCGTCTCCACCCGACGGTCTTATCGGAGCTGGAGCAGACAGACTCCAGAGAGCGGCAGAGAAAAGGCCTGTGGAGGGTGTGAAGGTGTGAAGCACACTGTGCCGAGCGCAAGCACAGATAACAAACAGTTTATCAGCGAGCCAAAGAAACTCCGCTGGAGGAGGCAAAGTCGTCCCGCCGCAATCAGAGCGGGACGAGGACGAGCGCGAGAGACAGAGGGACAGAAAGAGTGAGACGAGTAGAGGGGACAGGGCCGGTGCGTCGCAGAGGACTGAGCCTTTCAACCGGGAGGTAAATGTGAGGAATCAGGCAGGTGATGGAAACGATAAAAAAAAAAAAAAAAGACAGGAAAGCGTTCTGGCTTCCTGTCACTGCGGAGCCACTTGACATTTCTGTTGACATTTGAGCCCGTTTGAATCTGCTTGAAATTGCAGCGTTTCATCCCGACGTAATGCGACGCTTCAGAAACACCCGTCTTATCTGCGAGATTATGCGGCTGTATTATACGGAGGTATTATGCGGCGCTAATAGTGCATGTAGATACTTCACAAATGATACTAAAAATGCCTCGCATCACACACAAGGAGGATTTGGCCCCTCAGTCAAAGAATACTTCCGAGTATGCAAATGCCCACAAAAGAATTAGGGCTTAACAGATTTGACTCACTCAAACAATGGCATGCGGCTCTTTTCCCAGGATGCAACTGTCCGTCAGTTTGCAGGATTAAGGCTCTGGGTTGTGACAATGTGTTGAATGAAAAAGGACAAAGAGACACCTCCTTTATTACGGGGATATGACTATAAATGCTTCTCTTATTATGTCTGACGAACGATTCAAGCCTGAGGACGGAGGAGAGATGGGCCGAGGCTACACACTGCCCCCTGTGGGACAATCCTGCTCACTGCATGACTGTGTCACTGCGTCTCCTTCATGTGAGGACATGTTGGACCCCAGTTTTTTTTTCTGTTTTGTCAAATTACAATAAACAATTAGTCAAATTAAATGAAAAACTGTTAATTCACATGCACTTCATAAAAATAAAAAAAAAAGGGAAAAATTGTGGTAATGGAGCTTTTTTTTTTTCTGTTTAAATATTAAATTAGTTTGAAACCGTATTTAAATGTGCTGAGAATACCAGATATTTTCTGTTAAACTAAAAAATATATTTACTAAGACTGGAAAATATGAAATAATTTTTTATTTTATAATTTACTACATAATTACATGCAAGCGTTGTTTCTAATGTCGGCCGTGAGCGCCGTCTTTTTGTTGATCGTTACAGTGACTGTGATGAAACCAGCAACAAATAGTTAATAATAAACTTCATCTACACAGAGATGAAGATGCTTTACAAGTTCATGAACATTTCAAATCAATTTGAAGTTCACGCAACTTTAGAGCACGATTACAGAAATAAGAAATGTTCCAGAGCGTTCTGAGGTGCAGGACAAACCGGCCTTAAAGGTCAACAATAAAAACTTGGTTGTGCGTTTTGGACGAGCTGTAAATGACGTCGACACTGTTGCTCAGGCAGGAGAAGAGAGAACTGCAATAATTCAAACAAGAGGAAGTGAAGACATCAACCTCTAAAGATTCTCGAACATCCTCCGAACTCCTGACGTTCTCCAGAGGGTCTGGATATGAACGCCTGAATGAGCGTCCGTCGTGTGTGAGAGACGAACTCTGGACATAATTCTGTCGACACGTCCAGAGTTCACGTCTGAAAAAATGTTTCTCCGGCACTGAACAAATATTTTGATGCTACTAATGTTAGCTATTTGATTTTTTTTTTTTAAAGTGAGCTGGCTGACTCACGATTGGTCGAGTGTGTAGCGGGACCTCAATGACGTGGCTTCATCCCTCGGGTCCAAATGACGTCACCAGGTCAAGATGTCCACGTCGGTGGAGACGTGTCGTCCATCTTAACCTGTGGTGAAAACAAATAAACGTCAGTTAGCATCAGCACATGTCTCCTCTATCTCCGTGTAGCTCGTTCAGAACATTCACTTGGGAATCACTAGCTACGAACGCTGAACTTTATTTTCTGACCCTGTTTCACTTTTTTGTTTTGACACAAATATCGGAACTTTCTACGCTGCACAATTTTATCACAGCGTCGACGTCCCAACGGTTCCTTGTTGTTAGATCACACACAACATGTATGTAACATGACGAGAGACTCAACCACAGAGAAGAGGAGCATTGAATTGTTATTGAATTATTTATTATTGAATTATTAGTATGATTATATATAGTTAACACGAGTATCTGAACTTTTATCACTTCTGTTTAAAACTAGTCAGAAAAACATAAAAACTACGAGTCCAGTGTTTCATCAGGTCACAACTAAAACCAGAGACGAGTTTATCAGAGAAACTTCAGGCAATGACACTGATAATAACACACACACACACACACACTGATAATAACACACACACACACACACACACACACACTGATAATAACACACACACACACACACTGATAATAACACACACACACACACACTGATAATAACACACACACACACACTGATAATAACACACACACACACACTGATAATAACACACACACACACACACACTGATAATAACACACACACACACACACTGATAATAACACACACACACACACACTGATAATAACACACACACACACACTGATAATAACACACACACACACACACACTGATAATAACACACACACACACACACTGATAATAACACACACACACACACACTGATAATAACACACACACACACACACTGATAATAACACACACACACACACTGATAATAACACACACACACACACTGATAATAACACACACACACACACACACTGATAATAACACACACACACACACACTGATAATAACACACACACACACACACTGATAATAACACACACACACACACACACTGATAATAACACACACACACTGATAATAACACACACACACACACACTGATAATAACACACACACACACACACTGATAATAACACACACACACACACACACTCACAGACACACACACACCTGCAGAAATAACTCACGAGGTCGAAACACTGACGGAGAAACTTCGTCCGAACAAACAGCATCAGAGACAAACACACAAAGTGAACTGCACACAGGTGAGTCTGACGAGCAGGTGAGCAAAAAGGAGGGAAACCAGACAAACACAGGAAGTCAAGTGCTCTGAAACAGGAAACACAGGTGAATTCAAAATAAAACAGGAAGTCATGAACTCAAAGTGGAGATGACTGAAGGAATGCATTTGAGGATTGTGGGTAGTGTAGTCCTTCTCCTTGACATCACAAATAAAAAAGTTTTTTTCTGAAAACACAATTCAGACAGACTTGTGGCTTCTGCGGGAAAAGATAATTTTGTGTAAATCTACCGTGGATGATTAAAACATTGTGGCTGAAAATCCAAATCTCCAGGCTGCGGAGCTCCGTTCCCTGTTTCTGATTTATCTCGTTCACATGAGGTCACAGTAACCTTGACCTTTGACCTTCAACCACCAACTGAACATTTACACCAAATTTGAAGAAAATTCCCCTGAAAACGAAACGGACGAGCAACCTGAAAACACAATACCTCCGGCCACCGGGTGTCGCTAGTGCAGGGAGGTGAAAACCAAAAACACAAGGTTGAATCTAAAGATCCACAACCAGACACAACGAACTCGCTCATGTCAGGGGTCGTCCTCTGCTCCATATCTTCATCCAATCAGAGCTGAGCGTCGCTGAGCTGAGGAGCCGTCTTATCAGGCCGAGCAGCCCCTCCACCTCACCGGCCCGCCGCCCGCCACCCAATCACACTTCACACGGCTCCGCTAATAGAAAAATAAATTGCTGGGAATCCGATTCCAACACTGTGAGAGCACGAGAAAGAGAAAACTGAGTCTGATTCCTCTGAACGAAGCCCAGAACATCAGGATCACGTTATTAAACACTGATGGGATTAGTGACTCGTCCTGATTCACCATACGCTCACACTCTCTCTCTCTCACACACAGACACACACACACACACACTGATACACATGCTCGACCAATCAGGAGCGAGTGTCAGCTGTCAATCATGACGCCTCAGCCTGTTTTTTATATCATTAAATAACTAATTAAAACCAAACTCATCAGAAACATGAACAACGTCTGTCAGAGAAATACAGTCGACACGTTTATTTCTTTTTGTGTCTCTGAGAAGTCTCTGATCTGCCTCTCTAAAGAAACGTTTCCTAACCTGTATGTGTGTATAAATACATACATGACGTCATAAGAACACACATGAAAATGTTTCCGTGGATAGTTTGTTCACATCCTCAACGAGTTCCGGTCTGTTTGTTCGTATTTAAGATTCAATAACAAAGTCAGCAAAAATAGAAATACAACCAGAGAACATTAGCTTATTTCACCAAAACCAAAATAACTCATCCCCCCCCCCCACGTGACATGATGACGAGAAAGTGGGACGAAATGATATTATATATATATATATTATATAATTATTAGGTTTGAGTCTGTCGTCCTGTTTAGTTAGTTTTAACATTGGTGTCACTGGTCCAACGTGGGCAGCTGATCAGAGAGCTTGGTTTGATTTGGACACTGTTCAGTATTAGTGATATATATATATGTATATGTATATATATATATATATATATATATATATATATGTCTTCTTCTAGGTCCTCAGATAAACTCCATCCACAGCTGAGCCAAACCTCAGGTCGATTGTTTTTATTTCACATCGGACTGACAGAGATTCACGAGTACCCTGGCTGCAGATCTCCGTCATGGCAACAACATTCATAGAATCACTTCCTGTTTAGTACTTTGTCTTTACAGTAAAAGCACAGCATTCGTTTTGTAGCTTCTTCATGCAGAGCTTTTATTTTGAAAAGTTGCGAACTTGGGAAGATTGTGTCGGTTGTTTCTGTGTCGACACGCGATGGATGACAAAACAACATCAGCTCAGTGAATCACAAATCAGAAGGGTTCATCCTCTGGGGACCAGACACACCATCCGTCCTGGAGAAGAGCTCAAGATTAAATTTAGATTCATTCATCTGAAGATTCTTTTTCCAACAGTCGTGATTCAACAAATCAACTTTTCAAAACCTCGACAGAAAAACACAAAGGGCTGCAGCAGGGGATTATGGGAGGAGGATGCTTCACCTGCAGGAGGTGAAGCTCAGCGTGGCTCATTGGACGGAGGCACGAGGGGCGGAGCAGCCTCCACGACCTCAGGCCGCCAGCAGAGGCATGAAGCTGAGCGACCCCCCTCCCCCCCACAGATGCCAGTGATGTCGTCCTTGGTGATTCTACCTGCAGGACGTGAGGAGCATCCGGACAAAGATCAGCTCAGTGTGGCAGGACAGCTGCTGAGAGCACATCTGCTCCAGAGGAGAGGACACACACACACACACACACACACACACACGCGCACACACACACACACACACACACACGCTTTTGTTTATGGTCAGCGGAGTCACAAAGTTCTTTAAGTTTGATGTAACAATACTCACCTATAATCTCGTATTTCACTTTCGATTGTTAAATAAATATTTTTATTTTCATATTTGTCATCTCCAAACTTTTCGAATCACAGTTTATTCATGAGCGATGTGATTGATCTCTGACGAGCCTTGGATCAGGTGCTCAGTCTGCTGAGCCACAGAAAATCTCCAAAATTAAAGCTGCACTGATGGATTGATTTTTTTGGCCACTAGGGGCAGAAACTGCCACAGAACACTTGACAGATCCTCAGCTGACGTTATATTCATGTGTCAGAATGACGTCTGAGCAAATTGTTCCATTGTCGGGCGGGTGTGTGAGCGCAGTGGATTTATCAGAGCTTAAACTGGGTCAGTTACATTAATCTACATCGCAGGTCTGAAGCCCAAAGACAATACGAGACGGTGGAAAAGAGGATCTGTTTGTGAGCGCAGAGAAGGGCCGAGGGAACAAGCACCCTGTAATAAAGCAGAGTAAGGTCAGCAGACTCCCCATGTGACAGCACGCCGCCCTGGATTAGCTGCTGTAAGCCTATTAAAGTGGTTCGGACTGGGTGGGCCGCCTCAGACTACACTTCACTCCCCGCACACAGCGGTGCAGGGTGGCCGCTCTGAAACTGGAAGGTCACGCTTCCATCAACGGGCCGAGCGTCCTGCAGGAGTGTCCTTGACCGAGAGAGTCACTCAGACACACCTGAATTTAAATGTGTAGAAAATGTTCAGAGAGTCGATTATTGATCCTGACGATTAAAATGTGTTGATACAAATTCCCACAAGTTCGAAACGTCTTTCTTGTTTCTTGGTTTATAAACACGAGTTTCCCCTCTATTGGTCAGATTCTACTACGACTACATTTTAGTGAAGGGGCCGATCCCGTAAATACCAAGACAAGAGGAAAATGCTGTTTATAATTGTGACTTTAATTCATCAGATAACAGTGGAGCAGAGAATAAGACAGTGAAAGAAAACTAAATAAAGACCTCTGAACAAACAGTCATGATTCTCCACTGGGATCACATCTTCCCGCCCTGCCGTGGCTCCAGGTAGACGTCCGGCGGCAGCAGGGGGCTGAAGCGAAGCAGCGGCAGGTCCACAGTCGGACAGAGCTCCTTCACCTGGGGCCAGGCCTCTCTGGGGGCAGCCCGGGGGGGCGGGGGTGGCGGGGGCATGTCAGAGTCGCTGGGGCTCGAGTAGCCGTCGTGATGGTGACGGTTGTTGTTGGGGTCAGGAGGTGAGATGCCGCTGCAATGAACCAGGAAGGTCCCCCGGCGGTGACGGCGGTACAGCATGCCGGCGGCCGCCAGCAGCATCAGGATGAGGGAGCTGAGCAGGAAGAAGAGCACGTAGACGCCTTTGGTCTCAGCTGACAGGCCCGAGCTGCAACCTGAACAAGACAGGAACAACAGGAAGTCAGCGCACGTGGCAGGTGTGGAGTGAAGCGATGATCCGAGCACGAGTACCTGCAGCCGCCACGTCCACGCAGACGGTTCCTCCAGATCCCAGACGGGACACGTCCAGGAAACCCGGCCGGCAGCGGCACGAGTACGAGCCGAACTGGTTCTCACATTCTGCTTTAACGTCGCACAACACCAGCTGGGTCCCACACTCGTTTACATCTGAAACACACACACACACAGGAAGATGCACGGCTGCACAGAGTTCTGTATTCAGCACTTAGCTTGACTTTTACGATTTCTCTGTTTTCATAAACAGTGCAATCTAAACCGCACAGCAGAATGAAGAACCGCAGGTAAAGTAACGTCTCACCTCGTTGAGCCCTATGAGACAAATTGTGATTGTGACACGTGACGGTCGCTGCTGTACCTGCGGTCGACACAGACATGATGACGGCCTTCCTGTGGATTCCCCCGCGGCCCACACTGGTGTTGATGAGGCTCTGGCCGGCAGCGTCCACGACCCTGTGCAAGTGTTGACTCCCTCGCCCCTGTCCCGTCTGCAGCCAGAGGATAAACACAACTCCTGCACTCAACCTGCACGCACGCACACACACACACGCACACACACACGCACACACGCGCACACGCACACACGCACACACACACACACACACACACACACACACACACACACACACACACACACACACACAACACTGAGCCTTTACGCTGCTACACGATGTCTACAACCAGCGAGCATCTTCTATTGGCTAATGAAGACCCTGTGACACAGTTCAAACTGTATGAGCCTGTTAAGATCAGATGAAAATACAAGACTGACAAAACTTGTCCCGTTGTTCCGACCTCTTTATTCTTTTAGGCAGCAGGGACGTGTGCGGAGTTTCCAGCCGCTCACTGATCTGCACAGAAGAAGAAATGAAATGCAGGAAAATCCTTCGGGTACATTTTCAGAGGCGAGCGGTGTTGGGAGGAAGTGGACACCTGTCGTCCATCTTTATTTACAGTCCGAGACAAATGTGCAGTAAAAGGTTTGGATCAGGAAACAGACACACTGGACCTTGATTTCCCCACATGATGAAAACATGAAGCTTTGTTTTCTTCAGCTCACCAGAGTCTTCACCGACAGCAGCAGCGACGTGGCCACGTGGTCCCACGACTCGTCCACATCCTGACTGAAATTCACCTCGACGGTCACTTCGAACAGGTGATCTGTGAGAGAGCAACAGCACGGGGACTCATTCCCCCAATCACCATAATGACAGGACAGTATATTTGATATATATATATGATAGATTTGAAAACTGAACCGAGTAAAACTAAATCTTTTTCTCCTAAATCACCTGAAGATATTTAAACTTTTTGCTCCTAATGTTTGAATGTTGAATAACCAACAGATGCAAAAACAAAAATGAGCTAAAACATATTATCTGCCTTTTTCCAAATCTGGGGAATATTGACAGGTTTCATAAATCAGTTTGTTTTCTACTGTTTATGAAAGACTCTTTTTTGCAGCCGCTTTGTTAAACGTCCTCCAGTCGTAGCAGAAATACAATCTCAGTAAAAGTCTGAATCTATTAAAATCATTCATCTCAGCCTGAAACAAGTGAAATGCTCCAAAACAGGAAGATGAAATATAGTTTAAAATAAATTGACTGTTTTTTTAAAAGACAAAGAATCAACAGAACAATTATTTTAATAATCAATTTTTAAAAATCCCTTTCGAAACTGACAACTTGTAAATGTGAAAGGAAAAGACAGAACTACTCACCACCAGGAAGGTGAGGAGCTCCGGAGTGATTTCTCCCGTTGACTGTGCGAAGGAACACGAAAATAAACTCATTTGTTTCCCCAGAAACCAGCGACTCCACGTAAACACCACCAGCGACCGAATATCTAACAGAACACGTGACCTTGTATTTTCAAAGAAGCCACAGCTGAATTTACTCACGGTTCCCTCTGTGGTCCGACAGCGGCTCCACCGTGTTGGGGTGAGGATGACTCTGTTTGGTCTCAGAGGCGGAGGGACGCTGGTCTGAGGCCTCGCTGACCTCAGGTCTGTTCTCAGCATCTGCAGCGGCAGACTGGTCCTCTCCTGAGCGGCTGCGTGAACCACTCTCATCCTCCGGACCGGCAGCTTCCTCTAGAAGGAATGAAGCTTCCTCTGGAAGGGTTGAAGCTTCCTCCGGACCGGCAGCTTCCTCTTGAAGGGTTGAAGCTTCCTCTGGAAGGGTTGAAGCTTCCTCTGGAAGGGTTGAAGCTTCCTCTTGAAGGGTTGAAGCTTCCTCTGCGTTCCTTCGCACTGCTGCTGGGATGCGATCGTTGGGTTTCAGCTCATGGTTGCGATGCTGCTGAGGAGTCACTGGTTCAACAGGTGAGTCCGAGCGACCGGAAGGGGTGAGAGCAGCATCTCTTCCTGACCGGGACGTCCCCCGAGTGGACGCTGGCGCTGTGGGGACAGCTGTTAACGGGTAGATGTGACTGTAGTTTCCCAAGGATAGATGGAGGTTTTCACTCACCTGAGAAAACATGATGGAGAGGATTCATCACTAAGTCAAAGCCATTAGTACGGCTGGAGTTGAGGGTTTGATTCCCACTCCAGTGTGTGTGTTCACCCACCTCAGTGTCTGTGTCCGCTGCCATCACAACTGAATGTTGATCATAATAATCATACAATGGATCAAAGTTCACTGGTGATGGATGAAAACTGGACTCCAGCTGTTCATCCACTGGACCGAGAGCTGGTTCTGACGTCTCGTCTCCCACTGTGAACGCGTCCTGTGGGTTGTAAATCACCGGCGGTCCAAATGCCTGGTAGCGGCCGTAGAAGCCCCTGTAGGGCGAGTCGGGCCAGCCACCGATCAGCAGCACCACGTTCAGAGTGTTGGAGGTCGTGGTGTACTTGGCCTCACGCCAGCACTTCTGCAGGATCTTGTGGACGCCAAAACGGCCGACGGGCTCGTCCACGTGGACCTGGTCCTGCTTGAGGTGGCAGTCTTCGTCGAGGGTCAAGTCCTCCAGGTGCAGATGAATCCTCTTCCCAGGATCCACCTGGATGGTCCAGTTGCACCACAGAGACGGGTTGGAGCACAGGTAGTCCGGCGAGAAAAACTCACCGCTGTCGCTGCGCAGCAGCTGGTGGCAGCTCCGCAGGGCGAAGAAAGCATCGTCCTGACCTCTGTGTCCATCTGAGGAGGAATCATACCGACGGCCTCGTGAGTCTCAGCTCAGTGCAGGTGTGTGAATGAACCATGACAAGAGTATTTCAACGTGTCGGACATTCAACCTTTCATCAGGTCTCTGATGTTATTCAAAGGAACTCAACTTTTCACAATTTCCATTAAAGGTTCAGTGTGTAGAATGTAGTGACCTCTAGTGGTGAAGTGTCATGTTGCAGCTGAACACCCCCATTTCCAAAAGGAACCGTGGCAGCTTCAGTCGTCATAGAAACTCAAAAGGTTTCGTTTGTCCAGTCTGAGCTACCGTAGAGAGGACCCCCTCCGAAATATAGAGTACTTAAATATAGAGTATGAAAATATAAAGTATGTAGTAAAGGACAGGGCCCATTCTAGAGTAATTAAAAGAGTTTGTATGATTTAAATGAAACACTAGTAAATTTAATTTATATCTAATTTCTAACATTAGATTAATTTCTCCTCGATCTGACTCGATGGAGCTTTATTTCAGACTGACACCTCAGAGCGTGATCTCTCAGTCTGACTGCACGACTGTTCTTCAAGCTTCACCTCAGAGTTCGTTGTAATTAAGAAGCAGAGGTGAGATTACTCTGAATGAATTGTCGCAGTAACCTGAACTTCAGCCGTGTTTCATCTGCTGCTTTACCTGAAACTTGTTGCTCGGACACAAACAGTAAAAACACACATTGGCCTTAAATAAAAAACTCAGAGTCTCACCTGGAGGTTTGTTTTCTTCGTCTGTGTTCACCTGTAACCAGAACACACACAGTTTCACACCGGAATCAAACCATCACCCAGTGAAGAGCGGCTCCCGCTCGGTCACAGCTCACCTGTGCAGCGCAGCGTCTCCAGCTCAAAGCCAGAAGGAGCAGGAACACGTGGAGGCTCATGTTTGGTTGTTTGTCAGTTGAACAGTGTGAATGAAGTGATTGTCTTCAGGTACACTGATGTTTTCCTCTCAGCTGTCAGCAGCTGACTTTCATCAGGCCAGTGATTGACTGAACACTGTTTGTACCAGACTCGTCCAGCAGAGGTCACTCTTGTATTTTAGAACAGTGGAGGCAGCCAGGGGGCGCTAGCAGGGCCTCAGAAAATTGTAGGGAAGAATAGAAAAAAAAAAAGCTAAAAGAAAAAAATAGAATCACATTTTTTTAAAATCATTATCATAAAAGAGAATCCAATTTTTTTTTTTAATCATCATAGAATATAATCAAATTATTTTTAAATCATTATTATAAATATAATTTATACTAATATATCATATCGAAACGTTATGTGCCTTGCTCATCTTTCTGATTGCCTGTCATCATTCATGACATCGTGTGTAGACCTGGCGGTTTGCACCCTTCATAATATATATCATATATTATACAGTGTTGAAAACATGTCAGTTAATAATATTCTAATGCTAAACAATTGTAATAATTATTGAATAGTGAACAAAAGTAAGAAAAAACATTGTCTGTGGGTTTGCGTCCCTGGGCCAGAAGCTAATGCTGTTTGCGGGGCCATGGCGTGGAAAAGCTTGGGAACCCGTTTGACAACACAGCACATGTCAAACCCCTGATTTAAAAAAAAACACCTGCATCAAACAGAAGAGACAAACCAAAATAAAGGAAATTATAAAATGAAAAACTATGATACTCATTTACTTGATTTTATTCTCTTTCTCCAGATATAATTGACATGGCTTCATTAGGAAGAGTGACACAATAAATACAATAATCATAATAGCAACTTTTACTCATGTGGAAAAAACTCACTTTAATGTTTGAATTTAAATTTGAATGTTCATTTGAATACACATTATTGACTTTATTCAAATATGCTTATCCATCTATTTGTTTCTTCATGTTTTCTTCTTACATCGACTGTGTATGGATTTATTCTGTAAAGCACTTTGTAACTGTGCAAATACAGTTATTATACGTCCAGTTATTTAACGCAAGAGACGTATCCTGCGTCCGTTTGGTGCGTAGATCGAGCAGCGTCCTCAGAAATGAACGTGTATGCAAGATGCTCAACCCACATAAAGGTGGGGGCAAAACCACAGACACTGGTTTTATATGAATTCAGGACCAAAACCCTTGTGAAGGCACTTTTTTAAAATGGGATCCTCACAGAATTCAACGCTCACTGAAGGTTTTCACAGGCAATCCAGCTCAGGACGGACAATCCCTGACCAGATCTTCAACAGCTCCTGTGGCGTCCGGCTGTGAACCAGCATCAGGCGCCTGTAGACGCAGGTGTTGTACTTGTACCTCTCCTCGATGTCAAAAGTCTTGAAGCCAGAGTGTTTCTCAGGAACCAGACCCAGTTTCTTCAGACACATCCCAGTGTAGACATCATCGATGGGATACAAGACGACCTGTGGGGATACGCTGTGAAGGCGCAGCGCTAAATCCCCAGAGTACAGATAACCTCCACCCCCAGCGTAAGGCGGGTACTGCCCCACAAACACACTCTCAGGGATGAAGTACTTCAGTTTCCTGTTTCTGTGTGGGCCGGCGTTACTGATGACATCCCCTATGAACAAATCCCTCGACTGGTTCTCCGACAGGCCTTCCAGGAAGTCAATGATTCGCAGGGTGTTGACCAAGACGTCATCGTCCCCCTTGAGGATGTACTGTGCGTGAGGACAGTTTTGGCTGAACCACTCCAGGAAGAGGATCTCCTTCAGGGTGAGGTTGAAGAAGGTGTCTCTGTAGTCCCACTGGAGGAGGTCGTTGTGAAGCTCCGCCTCGTGGCCCAGCATCGGCAGCAGGTCTGGAAAGTGATCTATTGACATGGTGTTGCCAAGCAGAAACACCGTCGCCACTGTACGATTTGCTAAAACGCCCGCTCGTCCCCATGTTTCACGAATAGCCTGCCGGCGGTCGAAATGTGGCGTGAGTGACTTGACCACCAGCAGCAGGAAGGGTGTGTCCTCACAGACGTGGGGCTGGTTTATCAGCATGGGGTACGTCCTGCAGTGCATGTGCAGAAGGAAATCCTGGAATCGCTGCGGCAGGGAGTTGTAGTCTGAGATTTGAGTGTGGACTCTGTAGTCCGGGTCACAGGGGTTGAGCGGCCCGGTGTCATTCGACCAATCCGGCAGCTCGGTGAGGTTGTAGATGAAGTCCAGGCGCCGCTGCTCCCTGTTCCAGAATGATCCTCTCTCAGCCTCGGTCGGGGCTTGAACCGCTCGCCGGCCACTCTTGTCGTGCCCCAGGTTCCACAACACGCTCATTAGGACGCAGACAAAGACATTGAGCATCATCATCACGTAGAGAACCTGCGCTTTCCTGAAGGCCACAGGCATGTTGCCACCCCCCCCCCCCCTCCCCCACTGCACCTAGAGACAGAACAGAGATTCAGACGATCAACAACAAACAGATGAGAACGTGCAGCCTCAGACTTACAGCGAAGTGAGGACACAAAGGAACATTTGGAAACATGGACGCAGAGTCCACGTGGAGAGTTTGACCTCAGCAGGAGATAGACAGGAAGAATCCCCCCCCGACCTTGATGGTCAAAGGTTGAAGGTCACCGTGAGCTTACAAACTAATTCTGTTTGTGTTGCCTTTTGTTGTTTTCACGTCCTGATGCCTGTTGTATCTTTAAATCGTTCGTTTGCTCCGAGGCTTCAGTGCTCCGAGTTCAATTGTCGTATGATCATGAAGTTCTTACAGGTTGAAACTGTGTTTGGTCTCCAGGAAGTCGTGTCTGTGGACTGAGCTGTAAACCTGCACACTAACTTGGACTTTACACACAGAGGCAACATCTCAGGGCGAACCTGATTTATTGCCTCTCAGTGACCAACCACCGAGCTCAGAGGTGCGTCCACGTCTTCACCTGCAGAACTGATCTTTATCTACAGCTCCGTGAGTGATTTCAAGGAAAATAATCTGAAGATGACACACGTGATGTGAATTAAAAGGATTTACTCAATAATAAAAGAGGTTAAAAATAAATAAAGAAATGAACCTGCCCTCAGGTTTTCAGGAAGGTTGTTCCAGAGGAATCTTTGTTCTCTGGACATTTTGCAAATTGTTGATAACTTTTAGGGTTTCAGCTCCAGATGCAGAAAATAAATTAAAGCCTGATTTTAGTTTTAAAACCTGGGAACAAGTTTAAAGCTCGTTTGTGTGCAAGTGATTTATTTGATGAAAGAAAGGCTTCTGTGTTGGCTGCTGGTAAATGTTATTCTTTGTTTCATCCCTGTGATACATTAAGCTCACTGACACTTTCCAACGGTGTGATGAATCCATTCAAGCTGCTGTTGTGGGGATTTGTGTTTTCTATACATTAACGGAGATAAGTTCAGTTATCACTTTGTTCTCAGACACACAAACCCGTCAGACGAGTCCAGGTGATGAAGCTAAGGGCGGATCAACAGGCTGCTGTGCCTCCCTCATCCTTCAGGAGGCGGCGCGTTCTGGTACCTGGATGTTTGTGGCAGCGGCCCGGACGCCCGTTAATCCTCATTAAAATCTGTCATTAAAGAAAAACGAACCCTGAACCCAGTGAAACCTGAGTGTGACTCCTCCCTCCCTGAAGTCAGTTTTGTGTTGGATTCACTCACCATCAATAAAAGTTAATGTTGACTTCAAACCCTGGTTCACCTGGAAACACACAACATGAAAGATTACACATCGATTGATATACAGTTGTAAATTTAGGTTCACATTCAGCTTCATTCACATATAAGGTTATTTACAGATTTATATAGTTTACATAGTTTTGAATAATGGTTTATAAACAGTTCTATATACAGGTCTATACTGTATATATGTTTATGTACAGTTTTATAACTTATAGAAACGTTTATTTCCAGCAGTGTTCAAACCCGCACAGAAGAAAACGAGGGGTCAGAACAGAGATAATGATCATAACTTCACACGTGGATGTGATTTCATGTGACGGGAACACGGTCGTCTCCAGTTGATTCTGACTTGAAGGAACAAACATGGAATCATGGAGTGAGTCAGTAAAACCAGACTCAGACTGATGGAACTGATGGATGTTTGACCTCTGACCCCTCAGGCTTAACCCTCGTCCCAGAGACGCTGGATTATTGCTGCTGTTTCCCTCTGGCTGAATATTTAAGTATTTCTCGATGATGAGACCAGACAAGATGCATCACAAACGATTCATCTGTGAATTCAATCTTGTTGTATTTATATTTATCTTTTCATTCCTGTCCATTGGTTGGTTTTTCTTATTTTAAAACAGGATTATATTTCATTGGTTCTTCATGTTTAAAACCATGTCAAGCAAATTAATAATAAGTTTAAAGTAATTCAAATTAAAAAAGACCAATTATGTTGAACATGTACATTTATTAACTCATATTACATCAGACCATGTTTCAGAATGAATTATCGTTAACGATCTCTGTCCAAACAATGAAACTGACCAATGCTCCACCAGAGACTTTCACATGTGACCTGATGTATCACGCAAACAGAACATGGTCGGCTGGTGAACCTGCTGCGTGTTCATCGGGTTGTGGATTTCATTTCCCGAGTTCTTCTCTTTAGCGTTGCGTTGACAGTTAGCGTGGCAAGTTAGTACAGAAGCCGACAACGTTGTGAGTCCTGAGCACAAAAAAATGATGTCGCACCAAGCGTCACGCCCACTGTGAAGCCTTAATGCAACGCTTAGATGTAAGTCCTGCGTTAGCATCGCTTTCCATTTAGTTGTGGCTGATAGGAACCAATCAGGAAGAGGGTTGGGCCATAAATATAGAATTAGTTCTTGAGTCAGCAGGTGCCAAAGCCACGCCGAGTCTGTTCTGGTCTTCGAGTCTGAACATGGCTCATTTGTGTTTGGCCGAGATGACGCAGATCCAACAGGAGGAAGGAGAGAGAGGAGACAGTCCCGATACCGTCACACTCAGGTGTGCTGAACGATCCTGTCCACGCCCTCCTGAATGTCGGCCATCTTCTTCAGCATCTGGTTGACTTTGGCTTCATCAAACTCCAGACACACAAACTCAGAGTCCTGAGAGAGGGAGGAGAGGGAGGACATTTTATAGCAACACACTGTTAACGCTCCTCTTCACAGAGCAGGAGTCAGTTTCACAGTTTGGTCCAGAGTGAAACATCAAGCACGAAAAACTCGACAAACTCTCTAGAAGGTTTTGTTGATATATCATGTTCACAAGGCTAAAATAGAGTTTTGACTTCACATTAAAATCTATGATTTAAATTACGGGGACTTAATGATTGTCCCCATAAGAGAAATCAGTCCCCACGACATGAGGACAACACACACACGCTAATCCCCTCAGATTTTGCATCTGGACAGTGAATGTTCCAGATTTTAACATTTAGCTCCGCGACAAACATGAACCTGAGGAGAACTCCACCAACCCATCACACGCAGGCCAGCTCCATCTCCACTCTCTGATCTAATATTGTTTCGTTAATGGATTTGTGAACAACAAAAGCTCAACAGTCGCACAATAATTACATTCGAACCGATGTTCTCCTGGGCAAGGCACTGACGCAGTGAGTGGAGGACCGAGGTCGCACTAGGTCTCACCTGTCCAGCTCTGCCCACTTCCAGCTCCACCAGAGCGACTGGACCGCTGTGGGCGGCGTCGGCCCGGCTGGCTGCCGCCTGGAGGTCCACTCTCCAGGAGAGGCCCCTGAGCCCGGGCTCCCAGCGGCTCTGAGCCAGTAAACTCTCCCTCACACGGACACGCTGGCTCTTCCAGAAGCGAGAGAGGGCGGCGGCCTGTTCGGGGGTCACCCCCCCGCTGCCCTGCTTCCTGGTCTGAGCTGTGAGGAAGGCCTCCAGCTGGGCCTGGTCCATGTCAGCTGTGGCAATAGACTGAGAGATGGTGAGAGGACGTGAGTCTTCAGAACAGCACAGATTCAATCCTCTCTTCACTTCATCCATGTACTGAATGTGTGTACATGTATATGTGGTCTGTAGCATGTTGCATGTGAGTAGTGTGTATGTAGCATGTAGCATGTGAGTAGTGTGACATGTGTATGTAGCATGTGAGTAGTGTGTATCTGGTCTGTAGCATGTGAGTAGTGTGACGTGTGTATGTAGCATGTAGCATGTGAGTAGTGTGAAGTGTGTATGTAGCATGTAGCATGTAGCATGTGAGTAGTGTGTATGTGGTCTGTAGCATGTGAGCAGTGTGAAGTGTGTATGTAGCATGTAGCATGTGAGTAGTGTGAAGTGTGTATGTAGCATGTAGCATGTGAGTAGTGTGAAGTGTGTATGTAGCATGTAGCATGTGAGTAGTGTGTATGTAGCATGTAGCCCGTGAGTAGTGTGAAGTGTGTATGTAGCATGTGAGTAGTGTGTATGTAGCATGTAGCATGTGAGTAGTGTGTATGTAGCATGTGAGTAGTGTGTATGTGGTCTGTAGCATGTGAGTAGTGTGTATGTAGCATGTGAGTAGCAGTACCTTCAGCAGGCCTCTCATCTTGTCGAACAGGACCCTGAACTCGTCCTCTGACAGATCTGGGAACAGTTCCCTCCTCAGCAGATCCTCCGTCATCTCTTCTTTCTCATAATAAACTTTCTGAACGATCCCGTTCAACAAACCGCTCAGAGACTTCGCTGCGTCCGCCATGTTTCAGCCCGGTCACATGACCAACGCGGGGCAAGTCACGTGAGCTCCGGTACAACCAACGAACGGCACTATGGGAGTTGTAGTTTCACTGTTTTAATGTTTTTACAGGTTTTCACAATTGTTAAAACACATTTTTTTTGAATCCTCCTTTTCTCAGAATTCTAAACACAAAACTCTTTTCTCAAACTACTCTCACCAAACCTCTGATTCTCACACCATCGCCTCAGAACAGTTTCACATGTGCTCAAACCTGAACAATGTTGTCAGACGAGTCGGTCAAATCAGAAAAACTGCAGAGCTGTCATCAAACACTTCACCAGAAAAACAGAAAACAGTGATCGAGGCCTGTTGCTCATGGAGAAATGTTCATTGGTCACAATAAAGAACTTCATCCACATCACACGTTATATTTGCCCTTGAGAGGCAACGGGGGAAAAAACCCTCGTGCTCCGTACCCAGCCCTGACACTTCTCCTCACCAGCCTCATCACAGGCTCGTTCCATGGACTCGAGAAGATTACAGTCAGCCTGGAGCAGGGCTGTCGCTCGTACACCTTCCATCTCCAAGTGATTCACACAACAGGAATTAGTGTTTTAGCAATTCAGAAAAACTGTAAATGAGGAAAGGCTTTTTTTTTAAATTTCCACCTCACAACCGTTTCATATGTGTCCGTATAAAGTCTAATGGAGCAAAGTTGTCAGTGTCGGCGTCTGATGACATTTTTATTAGATTATTGGTTTGTTGATTTTCACATTAGACCACAGGACAGGAAGTCAGTGGTGATGACACTCAGCCATCACCACTAACGTTTACAACATCTTTGGTTGGTGTTTTCGGGGGGGGGGTAGGGGTTGTTGTCTACCTCTATCTCCACCCTGACCTGGCCCTCTAAACTCTCCCTGAAGGCCAGACGCATGTATTCAGCTGACGTGTCAACAGGAACTATGATGTGTGCCACAGTGCTCTCTCTGCGACCGTGTTGTTGGTTGAACTGGATTTCCAGGTTGTGATACCGCTGATTGTCCCTGTTGATCAGTCCCTGGTTGTCAATGTGAAGATGTTGCGATTTAATCAAGCTGGACCTGGCCTGGTCAGTCAAGTGCTGGTTGTTCCATTTGTTAATTAAGACTAACGCTTCGATGAAAATATCTTTCTCTGGTTTTTTGATGTTACAATGACCTGCCACATGTCTGAAAGTCACTCTTCTGTTGTTGTTGTTGTTGTCGCCGGCGTAGACGTCATAGCCGGCGTCATCGACGTCGTCGTCCCTACTGGTACAGATCACTCTTGAATACTCTGGTTGTCGTTGGCTGCCGTGTGTCTGGGAATACTCACACTCTCCATGGCCGATAGTTCCACAGTAATCCCAGTCGTTGTTGTCTGTTGTGTAGCACCAGTTGTAATTTTTACCATGCCTTCCACACTCATGATTTGGGCGACAGGGCTCATTCTTGTAGGTGTAGTGTGGTAGAGGTGAGCAGTAGTCCCAGCCATCTTCAGTAAAGCACCAGAAGTAATCCCCTGACTCATAATACTGACAGCTGTCAATGCATTCTTTCAATTTCTTGGTGTAATGAATCATTGCCCTCGGCTCCACCCGACCACATTTTGACCACTCACCAGACTGCAATCTACACTCCTTGTAATCTTCTCCATAGTTGTCACAGGGAGTTTGACAGGTGAAGCCTTGGTAATCGACATTGTTGCTTGGTGAGCAGTAATCCCAGCCCATTCTGGAGTTGCACCAGTAGTAGTCATAACCACGCATTTCACAGTTGTCTTTACACGGCACATTGTATTTGGACGTAATATATTTTTTTGGACAATCGTTATAACAATGTTGCGAAAACCAATTTAACGAGCTCTCATAGTCACTGGTTTCTCCAGACGTGAGCCACAGTGAGAAGCAGAGGATGAAAGTGAACGACAGCGTTGAACGTCTCCTCGGATCTTCCATTTCAGCTCTGTGCTGCAGAGAGAGAGAGAGAGAGAGAGGAAGAAGAAAAGAAGAGAGAGAGGGGAAGAATAAGAGAGAGAGAGGAAGAAGAGAGAGAGAGGAGGAATAAGAGAGATTGAAAGAGAGAGGAAGAAGAAGAAAAAGAGAGAGAAGAGGCAGAATCATAGTTCAAGTAGCTACAACAACTCAAATATACAGAATAACACATGATGACCTCCATCATCACCACAGTCTATATAAAAACTGTCTATACATAAAGTTGGGTGTCGACATCTCCACTTCCTTCCACTATCGAGAACTGAAGCCAAAGTATCTTGGATACGAATGCTGCCATCTTGTGGGGAGGACGTCATCAGGCATCAGTAGCAGACACTCGACCAATCAGGAGTGATTCTCAGCTGTCAATCAGGACGTCTCCGCCGATTTTTATATCATCAAATAACTAATTCAAACCAAACTGATCAGAAACACTTGAACAAACGTCAGTGAGATAATTCCAGAAGAGAAATAGATGTATTAATCATTAGTAGTAGTATTATTAGTTTTATTAGTATTATTACAACAATGTCAGAAATAAAGTGACAGAACAAATAATTATGAAACAGTTGGAAAAAGAGGAATTTACTCGTTGCTGTGTTTGTGTGTGTTCACATTTAAAGCTGAAATAATATAGAATTACAGACACAGTGAAAAAACCCTTACTACTACCCAAGGTGACCATTGTATCACATTCACAGCAATAAACATTGATGACAAAATACATTTATAATGAGAAAGAGTTAAGTAATATATAAAGAAAATGCATTTTTTGATAAATCCCAGTTCATGAGGAGATTTTTAAAACTGCGTCACCTCGACATGTCCAACATTCATCATGTTTATTAATCAGAGACAGCAGAGAAACCTTCTACAAATAAAATGACCCAGTATGTGAATTCTAACACTGAGAAATTTTACTAAATCATCTGTTTCTGATTTTAATAGAAAAACAGTCACTTACAGTCAGTTGCGTGTTCTGAAGTCTGTAGTTTTTGCTGCTGACGTCCTGACATATATATACAGTGTTTGTCCCAAAGTCTTGGACTGAAGCATTGTGGGAAACCTTGAACTGCTCTGAACTCGTCAAACACTGTTCAATGTCTCTGTTTGATTAATGTAACTTCACTGTCAGCACATGTGAACCAGGTCTTCACTGTGCAAAGCAATTTAGCTTTACACAAAAACTAAATAGAATTAATTAAACACTTGATCACTGACAGTAATAATAAGATTAGTCAGTTCTGCAGTTTCTGCTATTTACACAGAGTCAAAGATGTTTATTGTTCGACTCCCCTGAAAGATACAGAGTCTTACACACACTTTTAATTATGCATATATAAGTAGACTGTATGTTACTATTGACAGGGACTTGATTTATAACTTAGAAACAGTTATATTCCATGTTCATGTGTAAACAGCTACAAGCTTTGGCTTCAGATGTTGTCACGTATCCTTCACCGATGACCCTGGTTCTGAGGCTGATAAGAGAGCAGAGGACAAATTCAACATTTGATAAGCGACTCTTCCCGTCAGCCTGAGCTCAACATTCATCTGAAAATCATCCAACAAGCACACAGGTCGTGTTTTTAATCAGTAGTTAGACATATTATAGTTACTGCGTCGTTTTAATTTAACAGAGGAAAATAAACATCACGCTCAGTATCAGCGCTAATGCAAAAAGAAAAGCATTGTAAGACTCCTCCACACACTGGAATCTGTGAGAACTCAGAAAATGATCCACGTTTCAGTCAGAGATTCTTTAAAGACGTTTTCTCTCTGAGTCTGAAGCTTCATGTGTTTGATCATGTTTCCTGTGATCTGTGCTCTGAAGGAGAGTTTTGTTGTTGTGTTTAGTCACAGCTGTAAAAGTACACAACATCTGGTTTGTGACACTTCCATGTTCATGATTCGAGATCGGGGAGCCTCTAAGATTATCTTGTAAACCAACGCGTCAGGATTCTTTGGGCAGATAATCGGCACCGAGTGATCGATGGTCAGAAGGTGAAAATCAAATCTAAATTCATCCCGATTATCCTCAAGTGTGTAGCAGCCTTAAAGGTTCAGTGTGTAGAATTCAGTGACATCTAGAGGTGAGGTTTCATGTTGCAGCTAAATACTCCCCCACCTCCAAACATGACAGAGAACCTGTGGTGAACTTCAGTTGTCATGAAAACTTGAAAGGTTTTACTTTGTCCAGTTTGGACGACAGTAAAAAACATGGCGGCCTCCACAGAGAGGACCCCCCCGATGTAAATATGAAGTATTTAAATATAAAGGTCCCATTCTAGTGTAAAGAAAACAACAACTCATACAATTAAATGAAACACACCAGTGAAAACATCACTAGGATTAGTTTATATTCAATTTCTGTCAAAAGTCCCTTTCACCTAAATCTTACACACTGGAGCTTTAACGAGCAGCATCACTTATTTATCACAGTGGTCCGGGACAAATGAGTCAGAGACAGAATCAAGCTCAGAATCAAAGTCTTTAATACAAACGTTCACACGGAGAAACTTACTCCACAAAGTGCTGGACTCAGAAGTGTCAAGATGAACAGGTGAGGCTGAGAAAATCAGAGACTAAACACTGAGAGGAGAAAACAACAAGACACAGGTGAGGACAGGTGAGGACAGGTGAGGACAGGTGAGGACAGGTGAGGGGGACCAGGAAAAACAGGAGGTGGAGGAAGTGGTGACCTGAAATAGGACAAAATGTGAGTTTCAAAATAAAACAGGAAACGAGGCAACATGCAGAATAAAATGATCGCTAAACTAAAGATGTGACATTGATTTGTGTCAATCAGTAGAACTTGTCTCGACACACAAACCGCCGCAGTGTGCACGAGAGGTCCAGGCCCGATGAAGCCAACAGAAGCACATCATCTGCAGAAAGCACTAAGAAGACAAATAATACAAACGGTCTGAGTCTGTTATTGATTGATTATTGATAAAGACTGATTGATAACAGATCAAGACACAACATTTGATAACTGAGAGCTTCACTGACTCATTCTGCCTCTGTCACAATCATCAGCTACACACGTTTGAGTGATATTAATTTTTACGTCGTTTACAACACTTCTGGTTGTTGTTTGAGGAGGTGGATGCTCCATCGTTGACTTCCAACACCACTGTGGCCTGGCGCTCTAAACTCTCCCTGAAGGCCAGACGCATGTATTCAGCTGACGTGTCAACAGGAACTAGGATGTGTGCCACAGTGGTGTTTTCTCCGCTACTGCGTTGTTGGTTGATCTGGATTTGCAGGTTGTAACACCGCTGATTGTTCCTGTTGCACAGTCCCTGGTTGTCAAGGCGAAGACGGCTCGACGAAATCAAGTTGGACCTGGCCTGGTCAGTCAGGCGCTGGTTGTCCCATTGGTTAATTAAGTCTAACGCTTCGTTCCGTAACCTATTGTTGGTTTGAGCGATGTTCCTGGAATCTCCTTCTTCTCTGAAAGTGGTCACTCTCCTGTTGTTGTTGTCGCCCTCTTCCCTGGTACAGATCACGCTTGAATTACCTGGTTGTCGTTTGGTGCGGTGTGTCTGGGAATACTCACACTCTCCAGGACCGATAGTTCCACAGTAATCCCAGCTGTTTGTTGTGTAGCACCAGCTGTAATCTTCACCATGCCTTCCACACTCGTGATTTTGGCGACAGGGCTCATTCTTGTAGGTGTAGTCTGGTAGAGGTGAGCAGTAGTCCCAGCTGTCTGCAGTATAGCACCAGAAGTAATCCCCTGACTCAGAATACTGACAGCTGTCAATGCATTCTTTTAAATTCAGGGTGTAATGAATCATTGCCCTCGGCTCCACCCGACCACATTTGTCCAAGGATCCTCCCACCAAGAGACACTGGTTGAAGTTTTCTCCATATTTGCCACAGGGATATTCTTTTTCACAAGTGAAGCCTTGGAAATCAACGTTCTCTCCTGGTGAGCAGTAATCCCAGCCACGTTTGGTGTTGCACCAGTAGTAGTCATAACCGTGCTTGTCACACCTGTTAGAACATAACACATTGTACGTGGCAGTGAAATACCTCGCCGGACATTCTTCAATGCATTGTTCCCAAAAGTTGTAGGTTTCTCCAGACGTGAGCCACAGTGAGAAGCAGAGGATGAAAGTGAACGACAGCGTTGAACGTCTCCTCGGATCTTCCATTTCAGCTCTGTGCTGCAGAGAGAGAGAGAGAGAGACAGAGAGAGAGAGAGGAAGAAGAAAAGAAGAGAGAGAGAATCTAAAATTGTGTATTTGATTACAGATTTGTACAATAGGCATTAAAAAAAGTTCACACACTGATTATGAATATGAGCAATAGACTCAATTACAATGTAGGAAAATAATTACAAATAATCCATAAATGGAATATTAATTAAGACTAAAGTTTCAAATGAAGGGATTTACAAAAATAATATAGATCAGATATTTTAGAATTCATTACATAATTATGTTTGAAAATGTTTATATTTAATATAATTTTATATATTTGTAAGAAACTCCAAAATTACTTGATTCAAAAATTACAAAAATATTTTTTCTTGTAAATATCGTACATCAAGAGACTAAATAATAAACTGATGCTTTCTTTCCATTCATGAAATAATTTACTAATTGAATATTAATGCTTCAATAACATATTCATCTGAACAAGGGATTAAAGAAATTAAAGAAATATTGAAATCAGAAAAGGCAGTGACCAAACAATTTAAATTAAAAGGAAAAGACTTTAGGAAAACTGTATTGAAGAGTGTGTGTGTGTGCAGTGCAAATATAATTCTACAATCATATAGAATTACACAGAAACTGAAAATACAATAAATCAATTCATAATAAAACAGATTTCGTTCATGGAACCAATGATCTACTGCGTCACTTCACACTAGACATTTCTTTTCATTTTTAGAGAAAACAGAAAAACTGTGACCATCTGTTGCTTGTTCCGAAGTCTCTTATTTGCTTCTGAATTTCTGATATATACACACGGACTGAGGCATTGTGGGAAACCTAGAACTGGTCTGTGAATGACCTCGTCAAACACTGTTTAATGTTTCCGCTGGATTCAACTTCAACTTTATCTTCTTTACTGTCATTATTGTCGACGCAGACGGAAAATCTTTCTCAGTTTTTATTACCCTGCAGAGTGTATATTAGTATTATACAAATGATTGTCTAAATGTAATGATGAGAGCTTCTTGTTGTGTTCCTTTATATTTTGTAGTCGAGTGTGAACAAACACAACGTGCACAGCTACAGGCTTTTGGCTGCAGAAGACGGAGCGTTCTCAGAAATGTTGAATTATCACAGACGACCGAAGGTCAGACGCTTAAACAAATAAGTGACAGTTCCAGTCAGTGAGTGTAGCTGTGCTCGGAATCAGCTGAAATAAAAAGAAGAAAATGAAATTGGTTGTATTATAGTATATTACAATTACAGTACGTATGTAGCGAGGGTGGTATGTATGTATGTACTGAAACTAATCTGATCAGAAACAGTCAGCGCGATAAGAACGACCTGAAATGACAGAAATGTTCAGGAGCCATTTATTTAACGTTTATTCAGTATTTTTAATTTGACCCATGTCACATCTGCTAACATGGAGGAGGAGGAGTTTATGACCTATACTGCAGCCAGCCACCGGAGGCTGCTCTTTGACAGTAATATAACACACACACACACACACACACACACACACACACACACACACACACACACACACACACACGAGTGGATGCTGAGCAAAGCTTTAATCAGAAAAAACAGAACATCAGGAAACTCAGTGATGCATCGTACATAGATCTGATTATATAGATTACATCAGCAGGTTGTCGTGGATCTTGGTCCAGAAGATAGATTGTAAATAAAGATGAACGACGCAGCTTCACTTCCTGATGATATATAAACGTCCTGTTTATATATCATCAAATAACTAAAACTGAAACTAATCTGATCAGAAACAGTCAGCGCGATAAGAACGACCTGAAGTGACAGAAATGTTCAGGAGCCATTTATTTAACGTTTATTCAGTATTTTTAATTTGACCCATGTCACATCTGCTAACACGGAGGAGGAGGAGTTTATGACCTATACTGCAGCCAGCCACCGGGGGGCGATTGAGGCGCTTTGGTTTCACTTTTGGTGGCTGTCATGTCGTCCATCTTTATACATTTATCTTTATGTATCTGTTTACAGACACTCAATGAACAGTCAAGAAGTTCTAAAGTTAAACATTTCACTTCTTATTGGTTAGCTGCACAGCTAACACGCTAATCATGGCAATATCATGTGATCGTGTTAGAAAGCCAATGTCGTTAACTCAAAGCATAAACACAGACTCGGTCCTGTCGTTCATTTGTTTACTTCTCAAAAAACCAAACCTGGTCCAAACCTGGTCGTCTACCACGTGTTCGGTTTCTCCTCCTTCCTCGTCTGCTCCACTTTCCTTTCTTTCCTTTCCTTCCTCTCCCTTTTCCTTTCTTTCTTTTCCCTCCTCTCCCTTTTCCTTTCTTTCCTTTCCTTCCTCTCCCTTTTCCTTTCTTTCTTTTCCCTCCTCTCACTTTTCCTTTCTTTCCTTTCCCTCCTCTCACTTTTCCATTTCCATCGCCAAAATCGAAGCCTATTTGTGAGGACGATTCATCGTCTGCTCTACTTAAATCACCTCCTTTGCCATCATCCGAACCCGTTTGTGATAGAGAGACACCTTCACCGGTCGCAACCTCACTTCCTTTCCCATCATCCTCAGCTCCCTGGTTGCTCTCTAAGATACCTTGTGAAGAGCCGTCGCCTGTATTACCACTGACGTCCCTTACCTCTCTGCCCCCCCGTTGTTTATTCATGCCCCGCCCTCGACCTGTATTCATGTTAACACCCGTCTGCAAGGAGGAGCCACCTGGCTGAGGCCGAGTGTATCTGGAAGCGGAAGTCTTGATTTGGCCGGTAACAGGCTGCGGATCATCTGAAACACAGTAGTGTTCAACCACACCGTTACGAAAGCACCTGACGCACTGATTATTCTGGTCACAGCGGAATATGTTGTCTTGACCAATTGGACCTTGATGACCTTGGTAGTTTGCGAGTTGCTGAAGAGCTTCAGTGCGCTCTGCCACCGTGTTCTCCTCACCACTTCTGGGTTTGAATATTTTAGAAAACACAACTGCGTAATGTTTCCATTTCCGAATGTGATTGATCCTGTCGAGGATGTTTACCGGGTGTTTATCATTTGTACATTTTTCAACACATGGGGAGGCATAAACATAGAAAAGCAACAAATCCTGATCATTGACTTGAGGACTGTTGAACAACTTGTCCAACTGGTCCACAACGCGTGACTCCGCATGATCCTTCGTCTGTTTCAGAACTCCGGCTGCAACCACCCTACTGCCGACGTACACTTCATCACTGTTGATCGTGTTCTTCACGTTGTCAGCAGGGTCACTTTTCAAGACTTCTTGGATGATTTGGTTAACGTTCTGGTTCTGGTTCTGCTTCTGGTTCTGGTTCTGCTTCTGCTTCTGGTTCTGGTTCTGGTTCTGCTTCTGGTTCTGGTTCTGGTTCTGCTTCTGGTTCTGGTTCTGCTTCTGCTTCTGGTTCTGGTTCTGGTTGTGGTTCTTGTTCTGGTTCTGGTTCTGGTTCTTGTTCTGGTTCTGCTTCTGGTTCTGGTTCTGGTTGTGGTTCTTGTTCTGGTTCTGGTTCTGCTTCTTGTTCTGGTTCTGGTTCTTGTTCAGGTTCTGGTTCTGGTTCTGGTTCTGGTTCTGGTTCTGCTTCTGGTTCTGGTTCTGGTTCTGCTTCTGGTTCTGGTTGTGGTTCTTGTTCTGGTTCTGGTTCTGCTTCTGGTTCTGCTTCTTGTTCTGGTTCTGGTTCTGGTTCTGCTTCTGCTTCTGGTTCTGGTTCTTGTTCTGGTTCTGGTTCTTGTTCTGGTTCTGGTTCTTGTTCTGCTTCTGCTTCTGCTTCTGGTTCTGGTTCTGGTTCTGGTTCTCAGGGATGCTCATGGCCAGACTGAACATGCGATTTACCTTGTACCTGTAAATGGGGTCACACATGTTTGTTACAAACTGAAGGTCGTGTCACAGCAACGACCATAAACCGTAAACATGGACGACATGTCAGCCTCAGAAAGTGATACTGAAGCTCTTGATCGCCCCCTGGGGGCTGGCTGCTCATTAGCATAATCAGAATAATATTCAGAATGAGGTTAATTCAGATTATTATTGTTCATGTAAACATCATCAGTTCAGGATTCAGAAGTTGACTCACTCTCTCAAGATGCCTTTTACCAACAATGTGAGTTGGTTCTGATCCACATCAGCAAAACTGTGTTCAGTCCACACGAGGAAGAACAGGAGCACGACCAGGATCCGACACCAGGCGGCCATCTGAACACAGATCAGGTTTATTAACATAATCTGAACTCAGATCAGGTTTATTAACATAATCTGAACTCAGATCAGGTTTATTAACATAATCTGAACTCAGATCAGGTTTATTAACATAATCTGAACTCAGATCAGGTTTATTAACATAATCTGAACACAGATCAGGTTTATTAACACGATATCTGAACTCAGATCAGGTTTATTAACACGATATCTGAACACAGATCAGGTTTATTAACACGATATCTGAACTCAGATCAGGTTTATTAACACGATATCTGAACACAGATCAGGTTTATTAACACGATATCTGAACACAGATCAGGTTTATTAACACGATATCTGAACTCAGATCAGGTTTAACACGATATCTGAACTCAGATCAGGTTTATTAACACGATATCTGAACTCAGATCAGCTTTATTAACATAATCTGAACTCAGATCAGGTTTATTAACACGATATCTGAACTCAGATCAGGTTTATTAACACGATATCTGAACTCAGATCAGGTTTATTAACACGATATCTGAACTCAGATCAGGTTTATTAACACGATATCTGAACACAGATCAGGTTTATTAACACGATATCTGAACTCAGATCAGGTTTATTAACACGATATCTGAACTCAGATCAGGTTTAACACGATATCTGAACTCAGATCAGGTTTATTAACACGATATCTGAACTCAGATCAGCTTTATTAACATAATCTGAACTCAGATCAGGTTTATTAACACGATATCTGAACTCAGATCAGGTTTATTAACACGATATCTGAACTCAGATCAGGTTTATTAACACGATATCTGAACTCAGATCAGGTTTAACACGATATCTGAACTCAGATCAGGTTTATTAACACGATATCTGAACTCAGATCAGTTTTTACTTCATCTGCATTTGTTTGGACTTTTTTCAACATCTTTTGTTGATTTCAAATTAAATTCTGGTTCATTCATGGATCTTGATGAAAATAATTCTCTTCAGGAAACTGATCTTTAGAAGAACTGATATTAGATCAGATCCGAATGTGTTTTCATGAGGAGACAGTTTAATCTCACAAAACAAACCTAATCGTAGTTCGGCTGCTCTATCGATGTTTCTTTTAATAAAGACAGTGAATTATGGAGGTCAATACTATTATACATACGTAGTACATACAGTTTGTATGTACTACGTATGTATGGAACTGGAATAGTACAATGGTTTCTCCACATCTGAGTAAGATGGATGATTCACCCATTCACCCGTTAACATGAATGGGTGGGGGGGGGGGTCTTCAGACGTGTGACGTTAATGTCGGCCAACATGAAAACTTACTTTACACAATAAACACGGAAAAAACTGTATTTCATCTGATACGTTTCATCTTAATTTAAGTTTTCTATATTTGGTTCTTTTTATTTAGTTAGTTTTCAATAAAGTTTGTTAAACTGTAAAAACGAATAAGTTCAAAAATCAAACCTCAGTTATATACGCATCCGTCAGGGCTGTATAGAATAAATAAGGACAGTAAATAAGAATAGATTTTATTAAATAATCGTAGCTTTGGCTGCTCTTTGCTTCCGTACCTCATACATGGCTTTCGAAAAAAAACATTTGTGAAAATGTCCCTTTTACAATTTGTCTGATAAGAGACGACATTAGACAAAAAGAGACATGTTGCCCTCCAGAGTGAAATGACCTGAAGTCTATTTACCTCCTCGTTGGAGAAGTTGTCAGACGTCGCTGTTGAGGTTTCTTCAGATGGACGGAGTCAGTGAATCTCGTCAGAGGGACAGAAGACTTTTATACTCGACCAGGAGTCCGGTGTTGTGACCTTATTTGAACATATTCCTCAGAACAAGGAAGACGATAGAAAACATTTTGCATTTTGAAATAAGGAAGTTAAGATACCATGGGAGGTCTTTTCTTGTCTGTCACATTTCTCTTGTTTTGCGTTGTCACTTCATGAAGGTGCGGACGAGTTCAGATACAAGTATTTCCAAGAACAGCTGGAGCCTGAGGGGCCTCGTCAGATTATTGAATCAATCAGAAGAATAAACCCTCGAGCTGAGATCCACAGTTAGTTTTTCTGAATTGCTAAAACACTAATTCCTGCTCAGTTGTCTAAACTCAGTCACTGAATTGAGCATCATTTTGACAAAACCATAAACTATCCTCACAGAGTAAAACGCTATCTGCAGATCTCAGTCCTTCCTTTTGCAAAACTCTAAACACACTCTCGTGCAATAAAACACAGTTGTCACTGTGATGCACTTGTGACGCATAACGGTAAAAACCAGCGGCAAAATATGAGCGTTGTAGGACGAAGGCTCACAGGAGACTGAAAGACCCCCATCACCCCAGCAACAAGCTCCTCTCTCTGCTGCCGTCTGGCAGACGGTACCGCAGCGTCCGGACCAAGACCTCGAGACTCAGGGACAGTTTGATCCCACAGGCTGTAAGACTGCTGAGCTCCTGAGCTCTGTGGAAGTCACTACATCCGTTTAAAACAACTTATTTCAACATTATAATATTCATTAGCAATAATTGATATTTATTTATTTAGTTTACAATAATTCTCATTCTGTCAGCGCGTTTCTATTCATCATATTTCCTACCAATATAAAAATACAAAGAGTGCAATAATTCATATCTGTCCATTCCTCCCCATAACCGCTGCTAAACTAAGTCTGACATGTATATATCTCATTCAGCACCTTATAAAGTTTTATTACTTTATTATAATGTTTATTTTGTTCTTTTGCACCTTATAACGCTTACTTAATTTTTTTTTTGCACTAGTACTGACATTTGTACTTATTGTTTCATTGCACTAGTGTATGTTATTGTATTTTTACTTACTCTTATCTTATTTTATGACACTTGCATGTCGAGTTGCTTGAGGTGCCTGAGATTTAAGATTTTCGTCGCCAACATGTATCTGTTGTGCAGATGACGATAAAAACCTTTGAACAAGTGAAACACGTGTCGTCCACTGAACACAACGATTCAAACTTGATCCCACTTGTTTCTCTTCATGTCGTGACAACATGAAAACCAATGTAAGTTCAGAGTGCAGCAGGTTGGTCCTGCAGGCTCACGACAACAATGGATCTGAGACACAGAGGACGAGTGTGTGTAAGAGGAGGTGGAGGCGGAGGACAAGAAGGAGGCAGAGGAAGAGGAGGGAGACGAAGAGAGGCAATTTCTGATGACATTCGGGCTACTGCCATTTAACCTATACGTGCCACCGTACTCTCCCTTCCTCGATGCAACAGAGGAGATGGAAGGTGTACGAGCGACAGCCCTGCTCCAGGCTGACTGTAATCTTCTCGAGTCCATGGAACGAGCCTGTGATGAGGCTGGTGAGGAGAAGTGTCAGGGCTGGGTACGGAGCACGAGGGTTTTTTCCCCCGTTGCCTGGAAATACAACGTGTGATGTGGATGAAGAGCTGTGTCCTGACCCAGCCCAAAGACAGGATGACGCTCAACGAAGCTCAATGATCAACTGTGTAAAGTTCTTTATTGTGACCAATGAACATTTCTCCATGAGCAACAGGCCTCGATCACTGTTTTCTGTTTTTCTGGTGAAGTGTTTGATGACAGCTCTGCAGTTTTTCTGTTTTGACCGACTCGTCTGACAACATTGTTCAGGTTTGAGCACATGTGAAACTGTTCTGAGGCGATGGTGTGAGAATCAGAGGTTTGGTGAGAGTAGTTTGAGAAAAGAGTTTTGTGTTTAGAATTCTGAGAAAAGGAGAATTAAAAAAAAATGTGTTTTAACAATTGTGAAAACCTGTAATTGACTGATAGAAGGAACCAAGAAAATCGAATGTTCTTTTTATGATGAAATCAGTTTCAGGTCAAACAAACAATTGTTGTTGTGAAACCAGTTTTGGACCAAGTTCAAAATCTGAAACGTGGAGGATTTTGTTGCTGTCGTGACCTGAGCGCTCAAACCTTCCTCTTTCTTGTTAATCTCCATCGTGGATCTGCACGTCAGAGTGAGACGACAGTTTCCACACGAGGACCGATGAGCAGACTGAAGATGGAGATTAAGAAAAGGAGAAGAACGAGCAGAGACGTGTTCACAGCACAAACACGCACTTTGACTTTTTCTGGTTCAAACATGAGCAGTGGAAGAAAGACGATATTTAAGAACATTAAAAATGCTGAGATTCCAGCTGTGAACGGAGCTGCGTGTTTATACTTTCCAAAAGTCTACGTCGGAGCTGGATGCTCCTTCCAGGTTTGTTTATTGTTACATCGCCGTTCAGTTAGTTTGCCCACGCCGCAACGCTGTGAACTCTGGGTAATTCCCTTTTGCTAAAGACTTACGGAAACCGTGCATCAAGTCTGCGAGTCCAGACGCACTTTATGATTTCACAGGACGAACCTGAGGCCTCACTGACGCACGAGCTCTTCAGGGTGGACGTTGGAACTGAGCTCAGAACAACCAGGATACAAGGGCAGGAGTCAGAGTCAGCTGTCAATCAGGAGTCAGAGTCAGCTGTCAATCAGGAGTCAGCTGTCAATCAGGAGTCAGAGTCAGCTGTCAGTCACGTCTCAGCCTGTTTCTAAATCATCAAATAACTGATTCAAACCAAACTGATCGGAAACTTGAACAAACTTTTGAACAGAAACATTTATTTAACGTCTACTTTGAGTTTTAGTCTGGTCCAGGTCCCATCTGCTAACATGGAGGAGGTTTATGAGCTACACTGCAGCCAGACACCAGGGGGCAGCTGTCATGTCGCCCATCTTTATACATTTATCCATTTTTATCTAAATTGATCTATTTATATTTAACGAACTGTAATGAAAAGGTGATAAATTCCTCCTCGGTTAGCTACACAGCTAACATGCTAATGCTGAAGGAGGTAGACATCATGTCATCGTCATGTGATCATGTTAGAACGTTAATGTCGTTAAACTCAAACACAGAAAAGGTTCATTTGTTTGCTTCTCAAAAATCTGTTTCAAAAGCTTCAGGAGTCGACGTCACGTCAAAGAGAAAAAGAAAAGTTCCTTACTCAGGTTTCATGATCGTTCCTCTTCCTGTTCGTCTCCGCTGCAGAAACGAACCTGAAAGAATCAACTTCAACAGCGGAAAGAAAAACCCTCACAGCTCCAGACGAGTTTCAGGTCACAATTCTTCTTATTAAAACGGTTTTATTAATTTATTCTCTATTAAAATAAAATCAGGAGAATCAGAACACAGCAGAAGAAGCCAAAAGAAACAATAGATTATGGAATGTACTTCAGTAAAGAAAATAAAAGCTCCAGCTGGTCCAACATGGCGGCTTTATTTCAACCACAGTCAAATAAAGCACCGCTTTTATATACTCATATATATATAAAGATATTTATATATATATTTATATAGTTTTCATATACACCTTCAGGCAATGACTAGAGAGGATTCTTTACAGAATCAAGTTTCTTGTGGTTCTCTTAATTTACAGGTAAACTTAATTTCTGGATAATTAAACCACAGAAAAATCAAGGCAACATTTTCTTTTGCCTCGTTCATAAAGTACAAAACTGGCACAGAGGACGACCATTTTCATACACAGTAAAAATGCAATAAAATTAAATTACAAACAGAGGAGACAAAAGTCCTGTAAACCTTTCCCCGTTACAGCAAACCTCAAATAAAATCACTTTTCAAAACAAATTCAAATCAGTATAAAACACACACACACACACGCTCACACACACGCTCACACACGCGCTCGCACACACACACACACACACACACACAAACAAAACAACCAACAGAACAAAAACTTTTTTTGCCCTTTGAAATCAATGTGCTGTAGCTTGAACGACTTTCTTCTTTTTGTCAAACGAGGGCTCGGCTGCGGAGTCGGACATTAGCGGAGCGAGATGAGAAGGGGAGGAGCCACTGAAAGCTGGAAAAACCCACCGACTGAACATCAGCTGAAGGCGACGAACAGCAGCACACAAACAGCAGAAGAAGAAGAAGAAGAAGAAGAAGAAGAGGAGGAGGAGGAAACAGGAAAATGTTTTTTCTCCCTCGGAGCTGAATTCAAATTTTTTTAAAAGAGAGAGAAAAAAAAAAGTTTTCGCTCAAGATCTCATGGCGGCTGTGAGTTGATGATGTCATGAAGAGGGCGGGTCCTTTACGGACAGTTTGGTAACTATGGCGATAGTGGCTTCCACTGTCCTGTACAGCATGTCCAGCATGTCAGGTGGGGGGCCGGCGCTTGGAAACACCTGGGGGGCGTGAGCACTGCAGCCCTCTGACCCCTCCCCCACCAACCCAAGGGCAGATGGGAAGGCGGCGTCCTCTGAGAGAGGCGGGGCCGAGCTGCTGCTGGTCTTGGCGGCCATCTCTTTCTCCTCCTTCACTTCCTCTGAGGAGCCAGACATCATCGCCTCACCCTGCCCCTCCTCCCGCTGCCCCTCCCCCGTCGCCACGCATCGCGGCGGCTCAGGTTCTTCTCCCTGAACAAACGCCTCCTGCAGCAGGGAGGAGGAGGAGGAGAACGAGGAGGAGGACGACGATGAAGAAGCCTCCATCTTCTCCTCCTTGGGGGAGGAGTCCAGGTTTCCAGAGGAGGGGGCAGGGTCGGGGGAGGGCGGGTCCTGTTCAGTACCCGGGTCGATCAGTGAGGAGGAGTCTCGGGTCTCTGTGTCTGAGGTGCTGGTGGGCGTCAGCGCCTCCTGGTGGTCGGGCTTCAGCTCACTGCAGGGCGGGAGAATAGAGGAAGAGGAGGTGGAGGCCACACAGAGCGGCGCCGCTGTGTCACCGGCTCGGTCGTCATCACTGCTCACCCTCCGCCGCTTCACCGGGGTCGCTCCTTCCTCCTCAGCTGACAGAGAGAGAGAGAGAGAGAGAGAGAGAGAGAGAGAGAGAGAGAGAGAGAGAGAGAGAGAGAGAGAAAGAGAAAGAGAGAGAAAGAGAGAGAGAGAGAAAGAGAAAGAAAGAGAGAGAGAGAGAGAGAGAGAGAGAAGCTGTTAATCCTCATTTCTGAGAATTTCAGTAACTAAAAACTATTTTTTTGTTTTCTCATAGTCACATAAGAATAGAAACTTTTCACCAACCAGGAAACAAACGCTCTGTGTGTGTGTGTGTGTGTGTGTTGTACCTTTGGCCTTGTGGTCCTTGGCCTCCAGCTCCAGAACGCTGCGCTGCTGAACGCAAACACGACAGCGGCCCAGCAGCTCCTGCAGGGCGGGGCAGAGGGCGGGGTCAATGACCTGAGGCGGCTGGACGGACAGCAGCAGCACCAACGCCCTCAGGTCCTAACGGAGCAGAGAGAAAAAAGAAGAAGGAGAGGTTTGTGAGTGTGTGTGTGTATATGAGTGTGTGTGTGTATATGAGTGTGTGTGTGTGTGTGTGTGTGTGTGTGTGTGTGTGTGTGTGTGTGTGTGTGTTCGTACAGCGTTGAGCAGGCCGCTCGTCTTGCTGAGCTCCAGGCGGTGAGCGGCGAGCTCGGGCTGCAGGCTGCTCTGTTCACTCAGGAGGTTCGTCACCAAAACACTGATGAGGTTGGAGCAGCTGGGAGCAGACAGGACCTGGACCTGCACACAAACAACCCAGTGATTAACGATCACACGAAAACTAATGAAACGTTTCCTAGTGACAGAAACAAACGATTTGATCAGAGACTCAACGATTTCACGGCAAAAACACATCTTCTCCATATATTCGGATCAAACCCTGATGAAAGAGAAATGTAATCGAGGTTTGATATTTTACAGCTCAACCATAAATAACAAAATAAAATAAAAAAACACGTCCAACCAAACATTTAGAACGTGAAGAGATTGAAGTACAATTTAAAAGTCTTGGTTCATGAATGCTGCCGCTGTTTCGTCTGTGAAAGACGATAAACCAGTCGCTCCGATTCTGATCTGTAGAAAAACTGTAAAGAAAAGAAATGACAAAAGCTCAGAAAGATACAAACGGTGACGACAGTCGTACCTTGTGCAGGAAGTAGGTGAGGAAGGAGTACGCCACGTTGTTGTTGAGAAACATCCTCTCGTCCATCAGGATGCACTTGATGTACTCGCTGAACGCCGGATCGTCACACAGCAGCTTCACACACGTTTTGGCCAAAACAGACTGAAGAGACAACGACCGAGTCACTGACAACACGAGCGCAGCGTCTTCACTCGACCGGACGATGGATGAAAACAGAGCAGGGTCATTTACCTGTGACTGGCAGAGCTCCGTCCACAGCTTGGGGAACAGAGCGAGGTGAAGAGGAAGTCCCTCGTACGCTATTAACACACCTGAAACACATTTCATAAAACAGATTTAAAAGATGTAAAAGAACAAAAGGATAAAATCTGAATTTAAATCAATAGATAAGTTGAAGAAAATTAATATGAATAAAATAGACAGTGTAAAATAATAAAACAGGGACAGAGTAGAATGGAATGATGAGGTGGCTGCTCTGTTTGTTCCCCGGCATCAAACTGTTTCAGTCTAAAGACGTTTTCTTTCTGTGAAAATGTGCTTCGTGACCTTTGACCTCCAAATTCTTATCAGTTCATCCTCGAGTCGAGAAAGAAGAAATTCCCTCGAGCTGTTCTTAAGATTTCAGACAACCTGAAAAAAAATGATGTCTCTGGCCACAAGGTGTCGCTGGTGCAAAGGAACAACAATGAATGAAGCATGGAAACTTCTGAGAATGTTTGAGAACCAAGTTAAAAATATCTTTTAAATCCAGAGATTCAAATAAAAATTTTCATAAATTTGTGAATTTAATTTTATTCTTGTAAATTAGTTTTTTTACTTTCATGTCAGAGAATCTCTCGTGTTTTAAAACTTAAGATTCAGATTTTCTCTCTCTGAATACGAAACATCTCCCAAAACCCTGTCGGAGATATTCATGAAACACGTTTGTTTTTCTGGTTTTATTTATTTTTTTTTAGATTCGATCGTACGTACTGAGTTTGACGAGAGTGTCGGTGAATTTCTCGCAGTTGATGGCGACGCGACACAGGAGGTGGATGAACTGGTGGTAGGACAGGAAGTAATCCAGCAGCATCCGGTCGTACACCTCGTCTTTACCCTGAGAGACAGAGAGAGAGAGAGAGAGAGACAGAGAGACAGAGAGAGAGTGAGAGAGAGAGACACAGAGAGAGAGAGTTCACTTGATTTCAGGAAGTGAAGTTTAACGTGACTGAGCGAACGTGACGGACAGAGGTTGGACGTCTGTACCTTGCTGCTCTCCACCATCGAGGGCAGGAGACACATGTTGAGCTCCGGTCTCGGAGGCCGGATGTTGTTTTTGGCTCCCATCAGCTTGATGTTCTCTCTGCAGGGCAGGTACGGGCCGAACGACACTGAGAGAACACACACACACACACACACACACACGACGAGAGTCAAACACAAAACAAGAGTCAGACAAACAACGAGAACAATTTAACCTGATGTCAACACGAGGTAAAAAAAACTCGAGCGATATCTGAGTATCTTCACACATGAATTGTGCGACATGTTGTGCGACATGTTGTGTAGTGAGTGTTTGTCCTGTGAAGCAGCAGCAGGTTGTCCGGGTCCGACTCGACTGTTGGACGTTGGCGGAGAAGTGAGATCTGCTAAGTGATGTTCTGTTCATAAAAGATGTTTTAAACTATGAGGTGGAATCTGTGAGATTTTCACTTCATGTAAACATCAAACTGAAATCACATGAAATGTACTTTTGTTTACACTCGAAGTTTTCTGAATAATTTTGTATTTTAGATTCTTCGTTGACGTTCAGATTAAAAGTTAAAGGATGCAAAGAAACTTGAATCATTAAGATCAGAGAGGAGGAAGAGGAGGAAGAAGAGGAGGAAGAGGAGGCAGCGTCTCACTGGGGATGTTGCTGTGGTGGTAGGTGCAGTGGTTGTGCTGCAGGAAGGGAACCAGCGTGTGCAGGAAGTCGTGAGGACTCAGCAGAACGAGTTCCTTCAGGACGTCTGCAGGAAGCAGAAGTAACAAGGACGACACAGGACAGTTAAAACAAACAGCTCCTCGTCCGTCGGCTCGATCGCAGTCACTCAAACATCAAACGGATTCTAAAGTGTCGTCATGTTTACCCAGGCAGGCGTTGCGGAGCTCGGGTGGACTGTACGAGTTGAGGAGGGTGAGCAGCTTGTGGGCGAAGTCGATTCTCTCCTGCCACTGGATCAGAGCCTGCTTCACATCTGGACAAGACAGAGAAACACGGGGTCAAAGGTCGTCACTGAGAGTACGCTTCTGTAGGTGTTTCATTGAATCATATGTGTTGAGCAGCAGAAGTCGCCCCGGCTCTCGTGGCTTCACCAGCGTTCCCTCAGCTTCTCGTCTGACCTTTGCGCTGCAGGTACGGCCGCGTGGCTTTGAGGACCGACAGGAAGATGGAGAGCAGCTCCACCAGGTCTCCGGTGACGTGGCACGCCGTGGCCTCGTGGTACATCATGTGCAGCGTGTTGAACGACTGCAGGGAACAAACCACAGAGAGAATCCTCTTCTTTACTAAACAACTGGACCAAGTTAAGCTGCGTTCACACCCGAGAACTCAGAGGTCCGAGTCAGTTAAACATCAGCTCGTCCTCTGGACCTACCTCAGTCATGAGGATGAGTCCTCTGTTGAAAACCACCAGCAGGCGGTCCTCGTCGTTCTCCAGCAGAACCCTGAAGGCACTGAGAGGAACAGCAGAACCAACATTTAGATCCAGCCAGCATGTTCAAGAGTGTGTGTGTGTGTGTGTGTGTGTGTGTGTGTGTGTGCGTGCGTGCGTGTGTGTCCTGACCTGATGAGCGTCGTCCAGCAGGAGCGTCCGTCCAGGCAGCGCAGGTAACAGCTGATCGTGGTTTTCTTAAACTGTTTGACGTCCTCAAGTTCTTCTTCTCTCATGTCGGCTCGCTGAGCCACAAACAGCTGCATCAGGTTGAACAGCTCCTCCACCGCCTGCAGGGGGCAGCACACAGCAGAGAAGATGGATGACATACTTTTAAATCATGTACTATGGGTTTTTAAAATTTGTACGATTTTCTATAATTTGATATATTTTTGATGATGACATGAAGTTTGCTGGATTCGATGGTGAAACCCTGGCACCCTGGCTGAACTCGACACAAAACAAAAACCCACCCCGGGGTACTGGCTGGCGTGTGGCGTCAGGTTCTTGAACGCCCACTGGATGTTCTGGTGGGAGGCGAGCTGGCGGCTGAAGGCGGGCGACTGCTCGCAGCACATGCGCAGGATGCCGTAGTAGGCGGGCAGCATGCCGCGGTTGAAGAGCACCACCTCCTGGTCGTCGTGGTCGGCCAGGATGTAGTTGAAGGCGATGTTCTTCGTCACCACAGGGTTCTGCACCACCAGCCGGACGTTCTCCGGACAGTCCACGCACACGTTGTACCAGAAGGACAGCAGCGCCTGCTTGTTGTGGTTGGTGGCGATGGCCGGCTCCGACAGTTTGGGCTGAAGACAGAGGGAGGAACACGGTCAACACGAGAGAAGCTTCACACGAGGAGAGAACATGTGTCATAGAACAAAACAAGGTGTCGAGTGAGCGAAAACCTTGAGTCTTAAAAAACGTAATAAATGAATAAATACACTATAATTAGATTTCTCACGTCTTCATGCCCCAAATGTTCACAATTCTCTTTGAAAAACTGAAACTTCAACCAAATCAATAAACCGAGTTCTGAAGCGACAAATGAATCTCTGAGCCTCTCGTCTGTCCTCTGAAGACGAAGTAGTCTCTGGGGGCAACAGCCAACATGCTGCGTCTTCCAGTGAAGACACGGGGACGTCCAGGCCAAGACTCCGTCTCATGTTCTCTATGAACTCGATTTACAATCTTCACCAGCCGAACGTTTCTCCAAACACAAGTTGGCCTCTTGGCTCATCTCTAACAGTTTTCTGTGTATGAACGTAGGTCTGACATCAGCCAATATGCTCCGCCTCTTTCCCCTCTCCACGCCAAAGCTCGAACCTGATTGGTCAAACCAGAAGATTCAAGCCACAAAATCTTGTCCCTCGCTACAGATTCTGTTTATTCACATGGAGAGTTCATAAAGATAAGTAAGTAACTGACTGAGTGTTTCAGCAACAATTCAGAAACAATTTTCCTTTTGATCGTGAAATCATTTGTTTTACGAGCAGAAACGTTGTTTGGTATTTTTATGTCGCTGTGTTGCTTTAATTTCGCATTAATCGAATATTTCTTCGATTGTAAAATGAGATGAAGAAAATGATGAGAGAGAAAACGATCATACCTGGAAGAGGTTCCACAGGTCCATGAAGTATCCGGAGAACATGAGCTTCTCCGTCTTGGAGATGAGGCAGTAGGTCATGAAGCTGAAGTACTGCACCAGCTTGGTGGTGCCGTGGACGCTGGCGTCCACGTACAGCTTGGCGCGTCCCAGCAGCCCCAGCAGCAGGTTGTAGACCTGGTGGAGGACCACGGTGGTGTCGGGCGACAGCGGCAGCTCTCGGGTCGGCAGGTGAAGCGAGCGCGTGGAGCGGAACATCTGGCGGAAGGAGTTGCTGGGGATCAGGGAGACGAGGAGGTACGCGGCCGCTGCAGGAAACAGACTCAGAATCAGGAGGGAACCAACCATCAAGTGGATTTGAATCATTCTCGTCTATTTGTTCTGGACAAATTGTTTTGCTCGTGTTCCTGTGTTTACTGGTGTCTGCTGTTCCTGGGTCAGTTTCACAGATTGAGATTCAACTTCGCTTCTGACAATTAAGTTTGGTTTCAACTGAACTAATCTGTGTGAGTCATACGAAGGAGACGCAGCAGACTGGACGGCAGATGGGTAAATGTGAATTACATGTTCGGACTCGGGGGTAGTTGTGCGCCAGCAGAAAACGTTCCACCCAGTTCTCCATGTTCTGCAGAACCCAGCTGTGGGCCAGCTTGTTCCTGGGAGTCTGCACAGCCAGCCAGTCCAGACACTGGGACGGGTTGTACTCGATCACCTGGAAGAGAAAACACACGGGAAAGGTTCAAAGTTTATCACCTCACTGGGCTCTGAACAAAACACATGTCAAGTGTGAAGCTGAGGAAATCTTGAGATATGTGGATCCAGATTTCTGGAATCAGCACGTAGAAATAGATTTGAGTAGTTTTACCGTACGAAGCAATGTTTCTACTCTCACGTTAGTATAAATCCTTCAGGGCTTTGTTATGAACTAGTGTTGACGGCTCAGTTTACCTCCCAGATCCTCTGCAGGATGAAGGAGGCGAAGGAGGGCATCCCCGGTGGTCCGCCAGCAAACTCCATCAACATCGTCAGCAGCTTGAAGAAAGGATTAGCAGCCTG
The DNA here is from genome assembly GCF_024713975.1 of Paralichthys olivaceus. Taxonomy (NCBI): domain Eukaryota; kingdom Metazoa; phylum Chordata; class Actinopteri; order Pleuronectiformes; family Paralichthyidae; genus Paralichthys; species Paralichthys olivaceus. The sequence goes on from NC_091100.1 coordinate 1,026,537, forward strand.
GAAACAAACAAAGAGGGATGAATGCCGACATCAACAGAGACGATCTGAGCGAAGAGTCCCGTCTCCGTGCTTCTTACCTCTGGAGTCAACTTAGCGATGGAGGTGAAGAGCATCGACACGATCTGCACAGAAAACAACCAGGAGATCAAGAACAAAACGTTTGTGAACCACAAGCAACGTGTGTGTGTGTGTTAGTGTGTGTGTGTGCGATACACCTACATGCTCGGCCAGGCGGTTGTTATAGCGACAGAGGCTGAAGATGAGGTTGCAGGTTTGTCTAATGTTGATTCCGTCTCTGATGTGCTGGAAGAGGAAGGGGAAGCCTTTCCCTCCGGTCAGCGCTGCCATGTCGCTCTGAGACAGAGTCAGATGTCTGCACACAGACGGAAACATCATCAGAGCTCAGCCCCTCGTTCACAGAAGTAAAGTTAAAGGTCCCCACCGGTGCTCGTACCTCTCAGACCGAGACTGCTCCACCAACAGAGCGATGAGGGCGATCATCTTCTCCAGAGCTGCAGGACGATACTTCTCCTCCGCCAGAGACAGGATGTCCTCCTCCTCGTCCTCCTCCTCCCCCTCCTCCTCTGACAACACCTCCACCTGAGGCTGAGGAGCACACACTCGTCATTTACCGTGCTGGAGCTCGACTGAACAAACGGCCGATGTCGACGTTTATGTTTGCTGATGTAAAAACTTCTATTTTATAGAATAAATGACGCAGAAAATACTTAATGTGAGAGGTCGAATTACTGTCCTGTGGTTGTACCAGGTTCTAAATATTCAGATTATTTGTCCAGTTCAATATACTTGCTAGTATTTGAGTTTTTTTAAATATTAATCATATGACACATTTCTAATATTTGGTTAAACTGTTAAATAAACAGGAATATTGATGCTGATATATCTGAATCAAATCTTTGTTTACATCCCGACATCGGTATCGGTCAGGATCTGCTCTGCTCATCCTCTATGACTTAATACTCGATGGTCACATTCAAGAATAAATATAAGAAGTTAGCAGCTTTAAGACAAAGACACTGATGAGTTGTTGATCGGTGTTTTAACTCACGTTCTCGGGGCCTTTGGTTCCCATGTAGAAATGCACCATGATGGAAATAGCTTGTAGTGACAACAAGAACTGACTCTGTAGACACAACAAAAAGACTAACAATGAGTCTACTGCCTTTAAATAGGAAATTAAATCACATTGTAGAAACAATTCAAAATACATTTCCATGGGGATTAATAAAGTTATATCTTTATCTCATTTTTTTATCCTCATTTAACCTTTTACACCTAAAAACACAGGAAATCAAGACCCATGTTTGTTGTTATTATCAGTGATATCAGCTTGTGAGCGTTCACGGGTGTGGCTGCTCAGACTGACCTCCTCCTCTCCCATCTTGGCGAACTCGTAGAGAAAAGCAAAGTACTCGGTCAGGTGTTTGCTGTGGGGCTTGACTCCGTGCTCCATGATGGACAAGAGGGTTTTAACGAAGCGGGTGACGCAGGAGCGGCTGCCGATGTCCTCCACCGGACCGTCCATGTCGTCAGAGCTGAGACACGAGAGGGGAGAAGACATTCAGATCCCATGAAAGAGTGAATTAAAGTCCCCGTCCCTCTCGACTCTGCCCGAGCTGAGTGTGTGTTTCGGTCGTGTGGAGCCACAGAATCTTTCTCCGAGTCTGAAGTGTCCCAGACTCTGAGCGACACGCGGCTCCTCCCTGGATCTCTGTCGCCATCAGACTTCACAGACACAACCACGCGTGATTGAGCTGCACACCTCTGACGGCACGACTACACTGACGCCCGATGTGTCTCTGGAGATCGTGGAATTATTCACAGTTCGAGGTTTAAGAACAGAAAAGGAAAATAATTCTAATTCAAATCTTTTAAAACGCTCGCTGATCACACCTGGTATTAAAACTGAAACTTTCTTCATTCAGAAATAATGAGGTACGTACCCGTCCTCCATGCCGGGCTGCAGGTAGAGGTGGGCGTGAACCGGCCGCAGCCTCTGGATGACGTGAATACACAACCTCTGGAACATCTGGAAGACGTTGGGAAACATCAGGTTAGAGTTAATGTATCTGACAGAACTCACCGTAGCAATGACTCATGTTGAAGCTCAAAGTACAAGTGAAAATAAGAATCAATGGTTTTGTTTTCAGGTCGATTTGAACACGATCGTTGCAAACAACCATCTCCCGCAGTGAGCTAGGGTTAGAGACTTTTCTAGACCTGCACACTCCCGGGACAAGCAGCTCACCTGTCTGACTATCTGATTGGGGCACTTAATCAGGATCTGCATCGGCCACCAGTTGTCATCGGCCATTCGATCCAAAAACCACTGAAACAGAGAAAAGCGACTCTCTTACACTTCTGTTGAATTAAAAACACTCGAGAGACGAATCAGATCAAACTCCTTCTGCACTGCGGTGAAATGAAAGAGGTGTGAACAAACCTCGCAGGCAGCCTGGCTGTTGTTGAACTGTTTGGTCAGGAGTTCGATCCACTGCAGCATGGTGGGCTGGAGACACACACACACACACACACAATGAATACATGTACACACTCTGACAATCTTGCCTCGACCAGGATTAAATCAAACTTCACAGATTTCCACTGACCTTGGTGGAAGGATGAGACACGGGCCGAGAGAAAACTTTTATTTTCCTTCACATTAAGAGTCAGGATGTTTTCTTTCATTCAATATTTTCACTTATAAGATTCTGAGAGAATAATTCATGGGTCCTGATAAAGAATCAGAGACGGTTCAGGGGCTGATGTTTGTGTGTGTAATTTGGTGCAGCCTGATGTTGGGCCCTGACGGAGGTAAGAGATCTACTGCGTGATCTACGTCACTCATCTCTAGATGATACAGATCTACCTGTTGGTAATAAATAATAATAATAAGAATATCATGAAAGGTGATTTACCTTCTCCTTAGAGTGAATGAAAGTCTCAAGAACAAATGATGTGCTGAGCTGAAAAAGAAAAGACAATTCACATGTTTCAGACAAATTTATCTCTTTTCCTCGACAGCGATCTCTGTTTAATGTTCTGCTAAAACAACTCAGTTATAAAAGTATAAAAGTTCAGACTGTGAAATGTCCTCAAAGTATAAAAGTGAAATGTTTCCTCTGAAAGATATTTGTGTTAAAATGTGAAAATATGAAGTTGTTCGAAAAACAAATATTTAAGTGAAGAACAAGGAGCTGAACTTAAATACAGTAATCTGTACATCGTAACTTCCCACCTCTGATTTGAAATAACTTTAAATCTCAGACTGAACTGGATAGTTTTCACCTTACACAACAATAAACCTCGTTTTTACTATCTCCTCTTCCTGTTCAATCTGAATTGAACTTCAGAAATGAATATCTACGGCAGACATCCGTTGTCGTGGAGGATTTCTCACCTTGGCCGTCATGAGGGACACAGCTTTAGGGTCTGGTAGAGTGCTGGGGATGCTGCTGCAGAGCTGCCACATGAAACTAAACAGAAAAGACAAAACAGGACTGAAACTTGAGGCTTGTGGAGTTCGTATTTGTACAAATATTCATCTGTGGTTATAGATAATGACTTCATTTCTGTTTATTTTAATTCTCACCCGAAGTAGGTGTGTTCAAATATGTTCTTGTCCTGGAGAAACTGCATGTTGTCGTGCCAGATCCACTGAGAGACACAAGACATGTCAGAGGATTTCAGTGTGAAAACAAAGGACTTCAGTGAATTCAACGTAGATGAAATTACCTCGAGCAGATCAGGGGAGACGTCAAAGTTAAAGTCCTTCCCGTTCTCCTCCTCCAGATCCACTCTCTTGTAGAAGAGCATGTAGGCGCTGTGCGTCTGAGGACGATTCATATTTCATCGTTACGTTCTCCACATCTGTGTTGGTGGTTTTAACTTTAATGGAATAAATGATTAAAAAAAAAAAACCTCCTCACCTTCTCAAAAGAGAAATCCATGAACTTGTCAGTGACTGAGTCGTAGGTTTTGGTCTGAAAAGATAAAATAAAGTCGGTGAAATCAAAAAGGTGAGGGGCGGAACAACGTGTCGTCACTTCTCCTCGGACTGCAGCTCGTACCGTCATCTCCCCTCCGAAGCACTCGGACGCCAGCTGTGCTGAGTCGAAGGGCTTCACCTCTGCGTCGTTGAACAGGTACCTGCGAGCAGTTTGCTTGTTTTATACACAGCTGGTCTGGAAAACTAAAAATCTAACATGAATTCTCCTGGAAAGTTGTTTCCTTCTCTCACCACTTGTTGTTCTTGTAGGCGTGCGGGTTGACGATGTCTCTGATGAAGCTGTAGTAGTGGCCGCCGTCAGCCGTGCCCGTGTGCACCGTGACACCGATGAGGTCGTACTCATAGCTCTCCGTGACCTTTGCCTCGCCGTCTTCCCGAAAACCTGCGACACAACAACCGGACCGGAAAAAAAAAAAAAAAAAAAAAGGTTTAAGAGCATTTTTGATGTGAAGTTGAGAAAAGTTGTAGTTTTAACTGGAGCAGTTTGCTGTGATGATTTTAATTATCACAGTCAAAGACTGAACTGAAAGAACCAATATACAGATTTTGGACTTTTCATATTTGATTCCCTGCACTTGTGAAACGTATTAAACGCAGTCATCACCACGACACAGTCTGTAGATCTCAATGTGCAGACAAACCCTCTTTCCGCTCCCCTTTCCCCATGAGGAAGTCCTCGGTGTACGGCGTCATGTCGAGCCGCAGGGGGAATGAAAAGTGGGTGTTGACCTTCTCCTTCATCATGGTCACCATGTTGAAGGTGTAGCGCATGGTGTTGAAGCTCAGGATGCGAGGCAGCTTCTTGAAACAGGCTCTGTGGGAGAGAGGGACAGAGAGCGGGTGAGACAGAGAGGTCGAGGGACACGAGCGACTCCCTGCTGAAACAGATCGGAGTTTCTTTCTCACCTCTTCTCTGCGCGGACCTTCTTGCCACACTGGGAGCAGGTGTACATGTTGTCGCCCTCCAGAGTGTCCTTGATGGTCACCTCATCCAGAGATTCCTGAACGGACGACAGGGAGAAACTGTTTATCACCTTTTCTGCTGAGCATTGAAGCTGTTCTCAGACCCTCGGGACATTTTCTGAAACATTCCAGAGGGGCTGTAAGCGTCAGTTGCTCCAGAACGTTTCCTGCGGAACCCCTGGTCCATGTGAGGAAACGACAGGAGCATCCAAAACGTCCGTTGTCGCTCATTTATGTTCTGATTGTTTCCGTTGTTTATCGTGACTTTTGCATTTATGTTTTCTGAGCTCGTGTGAGACGTGTCAGTCACCCTGCGTGTGGATGTGCTGGAAACAAAAACACGGAGCTCTCCACAGCAGAGTTTGTTTTTATACTCACGTAAATGTTCTTCATGTCTGCTACTTGACATCGGACCGTGTAAAACTCCTCGGCCGTCTGACTGACGTGGTCACAGTCCTGCACGACAAACAACAAACGTTAACCCGAACCACATTTGGATTCACACTCTTAAGATCAAGTTCAGTTCTTTCATAACAACAAACGTTACAAAGGTCAGAAATAGACGAACCGGTAAATTAGACTCTATGTAAATAAATCAGGATGGAGAAGAGATTGAAAAAGAGCTGAAGCTCAGAATATCTGAGGTCAAAATGCAGAGTCTAGATTCTTTAAATTTCAATATTCCTCAAATCAAATGATTCTCAAACTCACCAGAGAAACCACGTTGTTGGTGATGACGCCTCCGAACAGAGTCTTCACTGTGTTTTTCTGAGAGTCAAGAGAAACAGGCGAATCTTTAATTACGACTGAAACACATTTTTATCAACTGCTGGTTGAATTTTGGGTAAAATATTATCAAAGTCATATCAAAGTCAGTATCAGAGGTTTCTTTTTGTTGAAACCTAATCCCCATCATAACTGAACTGGGACCCGTTCACACCTGGTTTGTTTCAGAGACATCAGGTGTGAAAGGTTCCTCAGACCAGAGGAGGACAGGACACAGTTTAATGCCTGTCGCTCGTAGATTGTCTGATTCGAGTGAGCGTGTGCGTTTACCAGCTCCTGCGACATCTCCTCTATCTTGGTGATGAGGTCGGTGAAGAACTCCGTCATGTCCTTCTGCTCCCCGGTGTTGAGCGGCTGTTTGTCCATGGTGTAGGTTTTACAGAAGGGTCGGGGGTTGTACGCTTTCCTCTCACTCTCCTGAACAGACACAGGAAGGGGGATGACATCACAGGAAGTGTTATAGGCCGCATTATCAAACGCACAGCACATCATGAACCACGGAGGTCAAGAAGCTAAACCGATGACTTATTTCATCCAGCTGACTGAGAGACTTTAGAGAACACCCAGCAGCAATCCTGTAAAATATAAAGTGGTGTGGGATGAGAAGAAAACATGAGAGGAACAAACTCACCATGAGATACGTGAACATCTTCTGCAGCTCCAGCAGCGTGGTCTTGTGTTTGATATCCTCAGCATACTGCACACACACACACACAGACACACAATAAGAATCCACATGCTTTCTTGAAAGTGAAGGAGCAGCTTCCTGTGCGTCTTCCGAGGCACTGACCTTGGCGGTGAAGACGGCCTGACGGGCCTCAGGGATCATGTAGAGCTGCTGGATGGTGGAGGCCAGGTAGCAGGTTGCTCCCAGGTTGGTCAGACCCACGAAGCGACACTCAGCCCGGACGTCGTCGTGGGGCCAGTAGTCCCACTTGTACGGGGCGTGAGAGGCTGCAGGGAGGAGAACGAGGGTGAGGTTTAACAACATGGAGTTTCTGTTGTGCTGCTGCTCTTGTGTTTGTGTGAGTTGTCTCGGCCGCTGTGGTCAGAATGTTCTGTCTCTCCAGCATCAATCCCACCTGAAGGGACAATGGCTTGTAGATCAAGACAGATTTCACTGTTGCAAAGCTCAAATTGAGTCCGATCATCGTCCTTCAGGACTTCAGACACAGAGTGTAGCCTGCAGACGAGTTTCCCACGACAACAACCAGAAGACTGCTGCACTCATACGAATCACATGCGCAAACTCTAAATAGCGCCGCTCTTATAAATGTGACGCGTTAACGGGCTGTGAAACGATGGAAGCCGAGGATCGGTCAGTGTCTTTCCTGTTTTCTGAACTTAATCTAATAAACGACCGGTGCGGCAGCCGGCGTCCTCACCCTGCATGTGCTGGGACATGACCCAGTTGTGGAGGAGCCGGTAGTTCTCCACCGAGCCCTTCACCGTCTCCACCAGCAGGTCGTAGGCGGCGGCCCGGGCGGCGTGGGATTTGCACTTGGGCTGAGCGCGGTCGGCCAGGCTGGGCAGGAGGAAGAGGAGGTTGTGGACGTCCCGCAGGAACTCCTGCCCCTCGCGGGAGAACTTGAAGGGCGGCTTGTGCTTGAGGACGCTGGTGGCGAGACGCAGGAGGCCGGTGAGCCCGTCGTCCTCGATCATGCCGTCCTGCTGGTCCAGGATCTCACGACTGGGAGAAGAACACAACCAAAATGATACATGACACTGCTCTTTTGATTTGAAGTCTGAGGGGAAAGATGTTCAAAACCCTGTGAGGTCGTTAAACCAGATTATTTTACCGTTGGTTTCACAATAAACACAAACGATGTGAGAAATTTCAGAAAGTTTCACTGTGAGAACGAATCTTTTTTTCGTTTTTGACTGTCTGACCTCCTGATGCAGTCGGCGAGATGTCGAGCGAGAGCGTCCAGGTCCAGCAGCGTTGTCTGCATCGCGCCGGCCAGCGACAGAGAGGGAGAGACCTTCTGTGAGTTCAAACAGACCAACGCTAGCAACGGCTCCGTGAAACATCAGGACAATACTGCAAACATTTAAATAACACGTCAATCAGCTGACACCAGCTTCACGGAGGTACGAACCTGGCTGGCGTCTTTGACGTGGATGTTGTCGATGAGTTTACAGAGCAGCCAGAAATATTCTTTACAGCCCGTCCTCAACAGAGGCTCCTCCTCATAGTCCTCCACCTGCGGAGACGCGTTACAATCAAACTCTCTTTTAAAGCGACGTCCACACAGTCGTTACTGACGAGCATCCGAATAACATCAAGTTAACGCACGATCATCGAGCTTGAGACCTTTTCACGACTTGTTGGCTTTTCAGTTAAAAACATCAGGTGTGAGAAGTTTCCAAACTAACCGGGTCAAACGGAAACGATGAGAAAACGTTCTCAGTGTCAGAACGATTCCTGTAAACAGCACCCGTCTGCACCCAGTGGGTGTGTGTCCCAGTGTCTCCGAGCATTAATCCCACCAGATGGACAACGTCTCACAGAGACTTGAGTTCACTGTAGCAAAGCTCAAATTGTGTCAAGTCATCGTCCCTGAGGACTCCTGACACAGAGTGTGGCTTGCAATCAAATCTCCTTTTTATTTAAAATATGCATTTCCTTCTACGAGTGTGTGTGTGTGTGTGTGTGTGTGTGTGTGCGTGTGTGTGTGTGTGTGTGTGTCTCACCCTCAGTGGTTTGAGGGCCTGTGCGTCAGGCAGGAACTTGAGCAGCGTGGAGGCGGCGAGCAGCAGGAAGGATCTGTTGATGGACTCTCCTCCCTCCAAACCCGACAAAGAGAGCTTGTAGAGGCCGTTACACGCCTCGTGTCTCACTGCCGGCTGACAACAACAACAACAACAACAACAACGACGCAGAAATTACACAACAGCCTAAAGAAAACAAAGCGTCAAGACTCATCTAGAGTCGTCGGGGGAAGTTTTGTTCCTGTAACTTTAAACTGTCTGACTCTTCCCTGGACTTTTCTTCTCTCGTGTTCAGATCATTCAAGTTCATGTGACGATGCGTCGGACTTTGAATTGTGACTTCATCTTGTTTTCCTCTGATGGTTTCAGAGAAAAGGTGAGAAACGCTCATTCCCCCTCTCTTAGCCCTTTAGTTTAGCTTAGCATAAAGACTGGAAACAAAGGGAAACAGCTAGCCCGTCCACCAGCAGCTTTGTAGCTTACGTTATTTAACAAGAACAAGTTCATTGACGATCGTCAGAGACGAAGAAGAGAACGTCACTTTATTATTGTGAGGGCTTGTGCACGTTTCGATGGGCTCACCTCGGGCACCAGCAGGGTGAGTTTCTTCAGCCAGTCGTGGAGGTGGTCGCTGTCGGCCAGACTGGACTTCACCAGGGAGGAGCAGTGAGCCCAGCTCACCAGCAGCCACATGGAGTAGTGAGTCACTGCAGGGAAACACAAACTGGTGTCAATGACTGATTTCGGACCTGCACCGAGGTCCCAACTGAAATGTTCTCATGTGAGAACGCAAATGTCAAAGTTCACTGCCCGTGTGAACATCACTTTACAAGAATTTCTCACCTTCGTGTCGGGACCTGTGGTCGGACTGAGCCTTGAGAACTCTACAGAACGCACAGAAAATATGGACGTTAGTGTGTTAATGCCACTTTACGAACATTCTTTGAAATCAGTTGCCGTGTGTCACCTGTGAGCCAGGTTGTCGTAGGTATAGGCCACGTTGATCAACCGCTGGATGAGGTTGGTGCCTTGGACGAGGCTGAGGAACACCTGCAGACCAACAAACAGATCAGCTGGCGATCGCATAACGAAACATCAGATCGCTGCCGCAAAACTCTTCAACATCGGAGCTTTGCTCTTCCAGCCGGTGCCGTGTTTACCTCAGTCAGCCGAGGGATGTGCAGACCTTTCCCGTGATCGACGGTGGACTTGCGGGATTTGCCCGGCCACGCCCGTTTTCGCTGGCTGTCCGCGAGGCCGGACCAGGAGAAGACGTCATGATAGGCCAGGTCCAAGTCCGCGGGGTCCACCGCAAACTGGCAGATCAGCTTCAGCAGGCAGGCGAGGCAGTCGAGCAGCCACTGCAGAAAACACAGAGGGATCAACAACACTTTCATTTATTCTGCACGGAATCGAAAACCTGCGACTGGTAAACTACACTCGTTTACTCAGATGACGCTGTCTCACCACAGTCCAGGACTCCTGGTCTTTGGGCTCCAGGATGCCCGAGTTGAAGATCTCCAGGAGCAGCTGAAGACCTCCGGATGACACAAACTTCAGGAGAGAACAAGAGAAACACAAAAATCAGCTCAACCACTGAGCCGTGTGATTTTTCAGCTGCTTGTGTCTGTGGTGTCGGTGCTGCGTCGTACCTTGCAGCTCCAGGTGTTCTTGCTGTTTTCTATCTGATCCTCACTGGAGTCGTCCGAGTCTGGATACAGGTCACTGTAGCTGCCCTGGAAACACACACGTCAGGTCCGCGGCCAGACAAAAGAAGAAACGAGCGCTAACACACGATGTGTGTGTATAATATATCATAAAATGAAGGTGGACAACACAAATCTGAAAAATCTAAATAGACGTTAAATAAAAGTTTGTTAAAAATGTTTCTTTCATTTCAGCTCGTTCTTCTCTCTCTGATGTTTGTTCTAGTGTTTCTGATCAGTTTGGTTTAATCAGTTATTGATGATGTAAAAACAGGCGGAGACGTGATGATTGACAGCTGACACTGCCTGATTCGTGTCACTCAACTACTTCAATTTCTCTTTCTAGAAACAACTCAGAGTGACGTAAAACTTGAAATCATACGGTACTACTGGAAACTCAGCAGCGACTGTGCACATGCAGGATTTTAAACTATTTTGTTAACATAGGGAAACTGATTTATTTTCTCTCGACAACAAATTATCTTGATAATTCACAAAAACAGCAGATTGTGAGTGAACACAATCCACATGGAGAGATTCATGAAAATCTCTTACGGTGGACTCTCTGTGGATGCGTCGGTTGGGTTTGCCCAGAGCCTCGATGATCTCCAGAGAGTAGAGCAGCTTGTGTGGACTTTTGATCCTCAGCAGTTCCTTCCAGCACAGACCCTCCCCATTCTACACACACACACACACACACACACAACAAACACATGTTCAGTGTTCGACAGTAAATCACAACATGAGGAAAATCTACCTGTCTTTTTCCTTTGTGGTTGTTAAGTTTGCAGAAAGGCAACTCTGGAAAAAACACTCCCTGTAATTCTGACGAGCTCACACCAGAATCTGTGACCTCGGCTATGAGAGCTTGTGAGAGTTGTTCGGAGAATGTGGCGACTGACCGTATCGTCCGAGATGTTCTGGAAGGCCTGCAGCATCTTGGGACACGTAGGAAGGAGCATCAGCAGCTCCCAGACCCGACGAGACAGATTCTCTGCGTGGAGGTGAAGCTCCTCGCACCGTGCGCTCTAGAGGAGGCACAATGTTGAATGTTATAGAATAAGATGATATAGTTTTGTTTTCTGAGGGTTAAGTCTTAAACAGAATCTCTCACCTCAGGGCTCTCGTGGACCTTTTCGGTGCTGGGACTGGGCGGTTTGAAGCAGGCCAACATCTCCAGCAGGTCGAACAGTGTGGTGAGGTGAGGCTCCTGGAGGAGCAGCAGCATGGGGATGTGCTCCTTCTGCGGAGGAGGCAGACAGGAGGCCGGCAGCTGGATGCCCTCCCCCTTCCTCTCCCTCCGCGGAGCTCCGAGAGAAACAAACACCATCTGGGAAGATGGAGAAAAACACAAACATGACGCTGTGATGAATAAAACCAAGTGGACTCCTCTCATCGGGCGTCAGTTCTCAGCTGAACTTCTGATCTTTGAACAGAGACATGTTTCCTACCTGCATGTCTTTGAAGCCCAGCTCATGCAGAGTCTTCTCATCGTAGTCGGTGGTGAGTTCGTGGCCGGAGGAAATCATCCTGACAGGTCCCATCAAACCACCTGCAGGACACATCGACGGACATCACAACCAAGGGTCAAACTCCCGGCAACGCAACAACAAGTAAAGTGGAGAAACAAAGGCGGCAGTGGCTGCAACACTTTACCGGGGAAGTCTCCCGGCTGCCGGCTGCTCTGGCCGAACTCCTGCAGCTGAGCCTGCTGGTTCATCTGCTCCTTCTGGAGGTTCTCGTACCAGTGGGTCACCTCGGCTCGCAGGTCGGCCACCTGGTCACTGGGGTACATCTCGATCGTCATCTACAAGAACACAACACACTGACGTGTGAACCTGGGCTGGATCCGCTCACTTCAGACAGTTTTTCTTTTGAATGTCACAGAAAGACTTTCGGGTCGTCCACTACATCCGTGGACACAGTTATTGATTCCACGTGAGAAGGGACGGTTTGTTGTGTCAAATATAAATGTGTCACCTTGTCCGGGAGGCCGGCCGGCTGACAGACGATCCTCAGCGGCAGAGACTGTTTGTCGCTCAGAGCCTTCAGGTGGCTGCTGATTCCCGTCCCCTCGATCTGCCACTGCCGCAGGTGGTACGCAAACCTGACAGGAACAGGAGAGGAAGCGCTGTGTTGTTGAGACGCGTTTGTTAAGACATGGACGCAGTATTGGACACCGAGGCTACGTCCACGCTAATACTCGACCTCCAGAAGAGCATCTTAGCTCCAAACGCGTCACATGGCCGCTCACGTCCACAGGTATTCATAGTCGTTGCTAAGAACCAATCAGGAGGAGGCCTTGGGCAACTATGTCATTGTTAGCGGTGCGACGGCCAGCCGTAACCATAGCAACAGCGATGAGTTTTAAATGTAAAACGCAGGTACACTGTGTAGTGTGCGTGTCTGAGCCCTCGTGCAAATGTATCAGGGGGTGGGGGCATGTAGCTCACCTGCGCCTAAAGGCCTCCAGGTGTGTCTTGAGCATGAGCAGCCCCCTCTCGATGCTGGTCAGGCTGGAGTGAGCGTCCTTCTCCAGGTTAGCGGACGCCATCAGCAGACTCTCCATACACTTCCTGATAAACTCCTGCTCCTTCTCCAGCCCCGTCTTTCCCGCTGTGGATGTCAACATGTCAGGAAAAGGTCAGCTTCAGATTCAGGATGTGATCAAACGCCAGAGACAGTAAAACGTGTGTGAGGAGAACTGACCGTTGATGTAGTAGGAGTTGATGTACTGGATGGCGGCGCGGCTGATGTCGGCAGACTGCGCTCTCAGAGCGATCCCCCACAGCTGGTCCATCCCACACAGCTGGAGAGACACAACATTAGGGGAGAGTAAAGCATCTGCTCTGATGTGACAGAAGACAGAGTGAGTGCAGAACTTCTGAGGTGAATGTAAAATGACGATGAAAGAGTTGTCGTGCACCTCGCAGCTGGAGGCGTTGTCCAGGGCGCTGGTGGCGAGGCGGGCCAGGTTACAGAGGTGCTGGAAGAGGTTGAGGCCTGTCATGCTGATGGTCTCTGGCTTCAGCTGAGGCATCTGGAGACACAGTGACGACAACTCAAACACAAACCAAGAATCAACACACAGCTGCTGCTCCAGCTGTTGTTCTTCTTATGCCACCAGGCTCAGACAATCCTCCACAAACACTTGAAACCGATTGAAAAGAACAAAACATTACAAATTCCATGAGCAGAGAAAATCCTGAAAATATTCTGACATGGACATGTTCAGTAAAATTCTTCTTCTTGAACACTGTGCCGTCTCGTCTCTACCTTCTCCAGGAAGAGGTGCTTGTAGGTCTCCATGCCCATTGCATGCTGGTCCTTGCTGCGGACCTGATTGAGGAACCAGTGCAGCGCGTCATCGTAACACTCGGCGTCCTCCACCAGACAGTGCCACAGGATGTCCACCTGCTCCAGACTCAGTCCTGAGAGACAGAAACAGCTGTTTGAATATTTGTATTTTAAAAAAACAACTCAGGGTGGAAGTGGAGTCTGACTTCTCTGCACCGTGGTTCTCCTTTCCTGAATGCCTCCGTATTGCTCCTGTGGTGTCGGCAAGCACATTCAAATACGACTAAAGACCTCATTTCGAGTCGATTTTGAATGTCGGGTCTAAGGGACACTTGGACGACACCACAGGAACAATATGTAGACATTTTCCGCTTTATTCTATTGTTTCTTCTTTACCAATTTATACTCAAGCGAACGCTGACAGAAATCATTTTTGTGGCTCTACACTGTGACCGGAGGTTTCTCACCGTCTGTGTTTGAGTCTTTAAACAACGTTTCGCTTCCTGAGTCTGAAGATGAAACGTACACGTTTGCAATGAAGTCAAATGTGGTAAAAACTGATTAACGGGTAATATTCAGTGTTATGTAATTTTCCATCAGACGCACACACGCACACAGCGGAAGCATTGTTCTCGGCAGTATGCGGCTCAGGTTGCATAAAGAGGTCTATTTTAAAATTGTTCCCTCAAGTCTCACAGAAACACCAGACACACACTGAGTACATGAGCGTCTGCAATGTTCTACAAATCAAATCTGAGTTCTTATTGCATCTCAAACTTCACTTGACTCCCAGCCGCTGCCTTCTCCTCAGGAAACATGGAGACTTGAGCATCCTTGGTAGAGACACTGACAGAAGAAATATTGTTTCTGCAGAGATGTGCTGATGTTTTTCTCAAGTTTTCAACGTTTTGAGAACCAAAAACTAAATTCCAGTGTGGCGGCAGCAGAAGTTCAGGGAGTCAAAACTCTAAACTTTGTGTAGCTCAGTGTCTCGGGGGAAAGTTGAGGACTGAGGGCCGGTAATAACCACCATAAAATAAAATCACTGCATCGTTTGTAGGATTGCACAAAAACTACTGAACAGGTTTCCAGTAAACTTGGTGGAAGGAAGGGACAAGATGGAACCAGACAGACGGATCCAGGAATTTTTTACCTCCAGTTTATAAACGGTGAGATGGGACTTTTTTTTTTTTTGCATTAATTTGTTGCAGCTCGATTGAACTTCAGGGGACTGTTTGGCCTTTGGCGTCACATATGACACAGGTCACCAGTCGAACACACGAAGCAGAGTCTTACTGAAGTGGTCTGGAGATCCCAGCGTAGAGAAGACACAGGTGAGGAACTGCAGGCGGACCTGGACCTCCGCACTGTGGCTGTACCTGCAAAAAAAACCAACAGAAGAAGAAGACAACAGCGCACGAGTCATTTCATGTCATCTCGAGCTTCAAGTCACATTTCACAAAAACAAGTAAATCTCAAATATCTTTCGGGATGAAATCAGGAACTCACAGTGCAAACTTGTGCCGTTGCTCTCGGACTTCGTGGATGTAGTGTTGCAGGTTGTCGAAGAACAGTTTCATCATGTGCAGCTCTTTCTCAGCCCACCTGAAGAATAAACAAAAACATCGGCACAAAGCTCAGATCCATATTTTAACTTCTCTGTTTTCTACTTTCAGGAAGTGTCGGCTCACGGTACATGGTTATCGAGGAGGAGGATGTTACTTACATGGTGATCCAGTGAGTGTCGTAGCTTGAGCCGAACTGCTGAAAAGTGCCAAATAGTTTGGGTAGTAGACGCAAGGAAACCACAACGGACCTAAGAGAAGATGAAAAGATGAGGATCGAACACAAGACGGGAAGAAAAAGAATATCCCGAGAGATTTTTTATTTTTTTATTCTAAGGGTCATAGGTCACGCTTACCTGTGATGGGCCAAGTTGTCAAGGCAACCCTCGATGAAGCGCATGCGGATCTGTCTGTCGGTGAACCAGCAGACGAGCGAACACAGCAGCTTCTCCGCTTCATTAATCAAACCTTCAGACAAGTGGATCTAAAAGAAACACAGTCAAAATGAAGATTCCACACGTTCGCGTGTTCCTCCCTTCAGAGCCAGATGAGATATGCGTGTTTGTTTAATAGGGCTGATGTGGAGCGATACTGAAGCCGATTAGAGCAGAGTTTGAAAATAACGATGAAGACGATTAGGACTCAATGATTTACCATAGCTGCCAACGAAAGCTAAACGTTTAAGATATCGTATTTTTTTTTTATTTCATGTCTCGAAGGCTGTTTTTGTAAATTCAACTCGTCAGAAAAACTTCAGGTGAGTGTTTTCAAACAGCGCTGACGTTATAAAGTACATTTCATACTGCGCCGTAGGTCTTAATGGGTTCAAATAGAACTGAAGAAACATTTAATACACGTCAATAAAAAAAGAAGCTGTACCGCGTCCTCGTCCTGCACCAGGTCCCACAGCAGAGTGTTGCCCTTCTTACAGACGTTGTCCAGGTTGATGTCAGTCACGGCGTGGCTGCTGGAGTACTGGTGCTTGTGAACAGCTGGACCTGCAGAGATAAACAGCCGTCACAGAATCAGCTCCTCTGCTCCTTTGGTGGGATGTTCACACTGTACATTTAGCCGTTAGCAGCTGGAGGCAGACATAGTGGAAACAGCGCACCTTGCACCAGGTGCTCATGGTAGATGGAGGCCAAGTTGGGGAGGTGCTGCTGGAGGTGGGAGCTGAGCTCAGCGTGGGAATTGATTTGGACCAGCTCCTCTTCGCAGCCCGACTCCTCGCCGTCAAAGTCCGCCATGTTCTTCTCTGACTTGGCGCTGACCTGGGAGCTGCTGCAGCTCACATCGTCCGCACTCAGCATGTCCTCCACCATGGGACTGAGAGAAGAACAAATGGTTTTATATCAGCAAGTATGAGCGCAAGGTATGTTCTACAGTGTCTGCAGGGAAGTAAGAGCCAAGATGGCAGAGTCACAATCAGCAAAACAGCAGTGGCAAGATTTGCAGTGAATATTCATGGTCCCCAGAGGTTAAACTGAATGTCCTGGTAGTTCTATCTCTACCACTATCAGACTAATATACAAAACACAGAATAAGGTTTTCTCAACAAGAGCTGCTCTGCCATCCTCTTTAGGCCAGAAAAAAACAAGAACACACGACTGCTCATGATCCCAAATGCTCACGACTT
Source organism: Paralichthys olivaceus (assembly GCF_024713975.1). Lineage (NCBI taxonomy): Eukaryota > Metazoa > Chordata > Actinopteri > Pleuronectiformes > Paralichthyidae > Paralichthys > Paralichthys olivaceus. Next base: position 1,043,232 of record NC_091100.1, read on the forward strand.
TAATGAGCGAATTCAAACTCCCCAGAGGATCAACTCTCTTCATTATATTGATCCTCGCAGCTTTTCTCAAGCCGCATTCTTTGTATTTTAGCAGCTCGGCGCTGGTGTGAAGGAGGATTTGAAGCCAAAGACACCAGACGTCAGAGCAGAGCTTCTTCTGATGTTGTGCAGAATGAATGAAAAGCTTTCGCACAACTTTCAGGTTCTGACACATTTCTTCCACGAGCAGGCGAATTTAGTTTTATGGGCCCCGTCAGGTAAACTCCGCTCTGACGGACTGAAAACTAAAGTCTTATCTTTATTATAGTATTCTACTGAAACGTGTGAGGGACAGAAACAGCCTCACCCTTCATGATGGTGGTGATGGTGGTGGTGGTGGTGGTGATGGTGTTGGGGTCCGATGAAGCGGCGGCAGTTAAAGAGGTCACTGCCCATGGCCTCTCCCAGGAAGTCCCCTGGCCGGGGCAGACAGGGCGGCTCCTGAGGCCCCTGCACCATCTGGGAGGGGCCGATGTCCAGTGGCTGCTGCTGGGGCTCCGCCCCCTCAGGCCGAGATGACGCAGAGCAGGCGTCCAGCAGCCTCATGCGGCCTTCGACAGATGCTGACGCGGCTGTAGCCATGACAGCAGAAGTCTCTGGGTTGAAGGGCAGAACCTTGGGTTTGCCCCCGCCCCCTGTGCCACTAGGCCCCGCCCCCTGACTCGACCCTTCGCCGAGCGCATCCCCCGCTTTCCTTTTCCTGGATTCCGGCTGCTCCCGGGACTCCTTCTGCTGACTGCCTTCAGCAGCAGATCGGTTAACCTCGTCTTCATCCTCTTCGTCATCGTCGTCATCCTCCTCCTCGTCGTCTTCCTCTTCGTCGTCTTCCTCCTCCTCCTTTAAGGCCTCGCTGTCTGCCATGTCATCAGAGTGCATCTCGCTGCCGGGGCTCCCTGCTGACTGGCTGGCTCTGCTGGAGGCGGCTTCGTTGCTGGAGGCCTCACTGCGGCCGCTGCTGCTGCCCGGCCCGCTGCTGCCTTCCTCCACGCTGTTGGCCGTCTCGTCTGAGCTGCCCTGCATCGACTCCTGAAACAACAGAGACAAAGGGGACATCATAAACTTTAACAGCTTCTGTGTGGCGGTCAGAGACAATCTTCTGAATTGTCCTGTGTAGAAACGAGGGGAACACAGTATGTTACATGGTGGCGCAGACACTTTGTGTAAAAAAGAGAAGCCAGGAATGTGAAGAAGGTGCATCAGGACCCGGGTTTTCAGACGTAAACGTAAAAGATTGAGGAGGAAAGACATACATGAGCATCTTCCTTCTGCCTGAGCCTTTTCAGTCACTTCATACATAGAACGTTAACTATGCATTCACCGTGTATGTTTCCATGACTGAGTAAAGATACGATCGTCCGGATCAGACTTCAGAGAACAGAGTTTTTTACTGATTGTTCAGGTTTAGTAAATGTCGTTTGCACTCGTTTGATGATTTTATTTATCGTTGGTTCTCGATTAACGATATGTTTGGTTTTGAATCGTTTCTCATTTTAGAGAAAGTCTTTGGTGTCGGGACGGTTGAGCTTTATGTTAATCTCCTGCCCCAGTAGACAGGGACGAAACATCACCAGTTCAGCTGTGATCCCAGTTTTATTTTCTGAACTCACTGTGTTTCGTTTATTGTGTGTGTGTGTGTGTGTGTGTGTGTGTGTGTGTGTGTGTGTGTGTCTAGTACCTCTGTGTCAGAAAGCCTCTGCTGGCTCCTCTTGCTGCCAGTCATCATCTGGTCGTCCATCTCCATGTCGCTGCCTCCGCTGTGCTGCGTGTCACTGTTGTCGCTGCTGTCCGGACTCGCGGCCGGTGAACCTGAGAACAAACAAGGTGAAAGACTGACAACCAGGAAACTACAACCACTCACGTACAGGTAACACACACACACACACATACAGTGGATCATTCAACCAATCAGGAGCACTTTGGGTACATGCAGACTGAGGAGATAGGGATTGAACTGGCGACCCTCAGGTTAGTGGTTAACCCGCTCTACCTCCTGAGATACAGCCATCCCAGGCGAGGGGGTGATGTTGTCCATCTTTAGTTACGGGTTCATAATATGTGTGGACTTGGAAGGAATTTAATTAAAAGTGTATTTTGGTTACGACCAAAAATGTGTGTTGTAAGGTCACGTGACCTTTGGCCAGAAAAATCTATTATATCATATATACATATGTATTTAGATATGTGAGTATATATGATATCATTCATCTGTAAAACCAAGAGGGGTGAAGATATCAGATCGATGAGCTCAGTGATCTTGACCTTCAACCACCAAAATCTTATCAGGTCGTCCTTGAATCCAAGTGAACATTTGTACCGAATCAAATCAAATTCCCTCCGAGCATTCTTGACAGACTGCGTTTTGAAGACACCAAAATTGAGGTTTGACAAAGACGACTTCAGAAGATGAATCCAGACCTTTCTTGTTGCCCATGGGGATGTTGGTGTTGAGCAGGGAGGCGAAGGAGCTTTGTTTGGAGAGCTGGGCCTTTGCTGCCAGCGCGTTGTTCCACAGGGCCTTGATCAGCATGGAGGCCAGGTACAACGTCTGAGGAGAGAGGGAGGCTCATGAGTGACGATCGCGGCGCTGTGACATTCACAGAGTCTGGGGTTCTTTTTTTTTTTTTTTACCTGCTCTGTGTGGGCGCTGGGGTGCAGGCCGGACACCAGGTTGAGGACGTGGCGGAGAGGCACTGGGTCCAGGTTTTTGATGAGTGAGGGGAAAAGGTCGTGGATGTAGCGGCTGCAGTGTTTCAGCTAAAAAACACAAAACAAACACTTTTAATGAATCTTACCAGAAGGAAAATCTACCTCTTTATGAAGCGGTCGGTCCCGTCTCACCTGCGCTGCAGCCCAGATACAGTCCACATGCTGCGTGCTGAGTCGGCCCTCTGCAGCCAAGAAATTCAGGATCACTTGGCACTGTTTAATGATCTGGAGAACACACACACACACACACACTCTTGTCAATGTCATATTCTTTGTTGACATGGTGACGCAGTGAGGGATGATGGGAGTTGTAGTCTTCTCCCGGTTACATTCCTTCAGTGTTGATGGTTGAGGAGTTTTTATCTGGATTGTCCTCAGACGTCTCCTCCTCCAAAACAGACAAACATCTGATTCACTCCAGTAAAAACAGTGAACGAAGCAGCTTCATGTTAAACTCAGTGTCTCTCTGACTCGTCTCTGATGAGTCGAGCTGCCGCTAACGCTCGCTCAGCTCGTTTCTCTGAAAACCTCAGATCCAGACGTCCGACAACAAAATCCTTCATCTGCTTCAAAGTTAAAAAACCACCAAGATCGAAAAAGTGTTTGGAAAAATTTGATTTTAAAACTGGATGAAAAGTCGCTTTTGACTCTTCTGGCAGATAAATGCAGACACACGCACAAAGAGGATATGACGCCACCAACAGGCGATCGAATGAAACGCACCGTTACCTTGATTAAAACTACAGATTTCTGCAGGTTTGAAAATGTAAAGTAAGAACACAACAAAAAGACTTTTACAGATATGTCACATCACTGGTCTCACCTCAATGTGCAAATTGGGTCCAAATATGTGCTCCACCACATTGTTGTGAATCAACCAGTCGGCGAGTTCCTTTGCTATGGACCTGGAAGCACGAAGCAGAATCACAGTGAGTTCAGGTTAAAACGGGCTCAACACACACCAGAGTTTGGTTTAATATTACATTTATTAACACATTTATAAAAACAATCTACATTACCTCGTGTTTCAAACTGTCTGGACTAACGTTAACGTAGAGTCAACAGTTCGTGACAAGTCATGACGTTTGTATTTGAAAAAGTTAACACCCTCCAGAATCTTTCTCAGATCTTAACTGAAACTAAATCCTCGGGTCCTGAAATGTTTTAATCCTGATAATAAAGTTCATTATTATAAAAAATGTTGTTTAGACCATCTGAGAAAAATGAACACGAGTTTGTGGATCTCAGTGAAATACAATACCAATAGTATAATATTGTTTTATTTTGACATAGTAAAATACCAGCTTTGATTATGTTGATTGAATTACTCTTCAACATAGACACACCTCGTGTTCATGATCCCTTTCAGCAAACTTACGTTTCTGTGTCGGACACCAGGGACTCGTTGTTGCAGACGTCATTGAACGTGTGGAGCTGATTCTGGGAAATCAAACACACATGCACACGATGTGTCAACAGACAATACATCAAGAAATAAGAATAATTATCACTGATTGTTGAGAACATTCAGTGAACACAGCATCAGTCTTCATAAGACACAGCTACTGTTGTTTTTTCACTGTGCACAGAGGGGATATGACGCCACCAACAGGCGGTCAAATGAAATGCACCATTACATTGATTAAAAGTACAGATTTCTCCAGGTTGTAAAACACAATGTTAATATATAATCACAGGTCTGATTAATTAAAAGTTTTGAAGCGTTAAAATCTGAACAAGGAAAATAAATCCTCGTGTCACTGAATAACATATTTAACACGAACTACTACAAGTGTGTAATGTATTTGTTAGAAATACTTCATTATTTTGATATTTTCTCCACCACTAGAAACTGCTGAGTTTGCAGAGAAAGGAAAAGTGCAGCTGAAAGTTAACAGAACAATAAAGTGAGGCTGCTTCTGTGTTGACGGTTTGGAAACAGAGACTAACAGATGTTTCCATGCTGCTGCTGCTGCGAGGAGTCCAGTGAACACCCACACGGCCTGAAGCGACGCTGAGGCGGTGACTGTGACTCACAGTGATTTGGCTGAGTCCGGCCAGCCTCATGGTGAGCGTGGGGGACATGAAGTATTTGAAGGCGAGGTCCAGGCTCTCCTTGTCGAAGCACAGCGCGCTGTCCAGCGGCTCCTTCACCGTGCTCCACATCAGGTCGGCCATGTTGCGTGCCGCGCTCTGCCGCAGCTCCTGGTCCGACAGCTTACACAGGTACCTGCAGATGAGACGGCGTCCAGAGTTGACTTGGATTCCAACAAGTGTCTTTTTCTTGATTGGAACGACAGACTGAGATAACTGTGACCTTTGACCACTGATATCGAATCACATTAAGAAATTCCCATAAGACTCGAGATTTCGTGTTTAAGAGGCTAAACCAGGTTTGTGAGGTCATGGCGACCTTTGACCTTTAACAACCAAAACAAATTCACGCTCGAGTCCAAGTGAACGTTTGTGTCAAATTTGAAAAAAAAAAAAATATCGTGTTCGCAAGAATGTGACGGACGGACAGAAAGCACGATGCCACAGAGAGAAGCTGCTGGAGACTAAACTAAACTAACACGTTTGAATCTTTGAGGTTTAACATAAACTCCACTGAGTTACTAAACATCAACAAGGAGCTTGATGGATGTTTGAGTCGTTGTAATTAATAATTATCCTGATGAGAATCGTCACTTGACTGAGCCTCGGTTCAGTCAGACAGAAGAGCAGCAGAGCATCATGTGTACACGCCCTTAGTCTACATCACATGACCAGCTCCGCCGGCACCCTGCCTCCTACGAGGGTCATGTGAGGAGAGGTTGACTGGAGGCCTGGTAACTGTTGCCACGGTGACAGAAGCTCTTCCTAGCAACCAACGTGTGGTACTCTGGTATTTGGGGGAGAGAGCACGAGAGCGTGAGGAGCTCTCACTGACAGAACGGGGGAGGGAACGAGCTCAGACAGAATCGACCACGTCTGACTTCCTCGCCTCAAATGACGGCAAACATCAAATCCATCTCGTCCGGCTGGAGCACTGACATTCACGGTTTTCCAAAGAATTTAAAGGTGAAAACAAACGACTGTTGATTTCTGACGAGACGGAATAATTAAACCCTCCTGATCATTAGTTCTGTTTTTTTGAGCCAGAACTTTTACCTCACATCTCCTCGGCTGACGAGGGCAGAAAGGTGTCAGACAAAATGGCAGCTTCTCAGTCAAATCAAACACAGGCAGTGAAACCTCACAATCAAAACCCCCGTTGTTGCTTCACAGCTGCACGAGGGACTCACGAACACAGAGTTGACAGAATAATAATAATAATTGAACATACATATATTGATACATGCGGTGTTTGAGCTCAAGCAAATCTATCTACGGGGACAAATACAGTCCCCTCACCTGACACTTGGAGAGTTTGGCCCCTCGGATACTTTACAGGACCGTACACAATGTGCGTGGCCTTTAAGACCAGCCTACCCCCCCCCCCCCCTCCACTGCATCTTCGTTTCGTTTCCAAAAAGTTGGAAACAGCTGAGAAACATGTGTACACGCCCTTAGTCCACACAAATATTTTCTTTTGGGTCATTAAGTCCTGTTCTACATGTCACGTGGGCGTGTCCCCCTCAAATCCAACTGATAGAAATCCTTCCCTGAGTCATTAAAGCTGCTTTGAGATTCGCACTGAACTCAATCTCCTGCTTCTCTCCGGAGGGGCTGTGTGTGAGAATGCAAATGTCCAAGTCAGAGGCTGTGGACATTCCCCCCCGAGTTTGTCCTGAGAGGCGCCGAGTAATACCTCCAGATAATGTCTGGACTTCATCGTTGGACATTCTCTGGAGTTCTGGCTTAGGTTCTTTTATCCGAGCATGAAAACGAGACCTTACGTGACAGTTTTGAATTTGTGCTCTGCTGGAATTACCAGAGTCACTTCAGGACAGCGGGGGTCCACTACAGGTGGACATGGGCTCTTTTAAATGGACGTTAAAGAAATGGAAAATATTTGGTGACAATGTGACATCTGCCTCTGTTAAAAACATCTGTTTCATGTAAACTCACCGTATTACGTAGGTACGGAACGGTATGATGTGCTGCATGACCGCGGGAATGTGCAACCATATACGAATCTGTGGAGAGAAAGAAAAATAATCACAGTGTAAAATCTTTAAGATCAAACTCAAGTCACTGAATCTGCGTTCAACCCGCCCTTTCTCTGCAATGAGGAGACTTTACATCAGGAAACCAGTTTCACAGCCATTAAAGAATCTAACGCAATGTCCCTCCAAACCCACTCAACAATTGAACACATGTTCATTTCTATCCACTTCCTTGTTCGGACCCTGACGTGTTTCAGAGATGAGTCCTGAACAGGAGCGTGTTCCCTTCGTCTGCGGTGTGGACTCACGTTGGAGACGATGGTGATGAAGGCGTGGGCGATGGGGAAGGGGAGGCTCTCCGGCGTGCCCGACTCGAAGCACTCCTTCATCAGGGAGAGGCCGTGCTTCCCGCAGAACAGACAGACGTAACGCAGCAGATGCAGCGGCACCTCCACGTCCTGGTCAGGGATGACAGCAGATGTGACACACATGGACTAATACACGACTTTAAGACGGATCCATTATCAGACGCTCATTTGTTTTGTTTTTGTTGTGATGGTCGTCATTTCCCATGAATTACTGTCGCGTTTTTAAGAACCAGGAAATTCAGTTTGGTCTTGTTTGTCAGTTTCATCACAACGTGTTTATGTGTGTACGACTGAGGAGAGAATTCAATGAGCGTTAGCTTTTCCTAAACGTATTTAAAGCTTTGAATGTAATACTTCAACAAACTTGAGACTTTTCAAATGATTTCAAACTTTAAGATCTGTGGAAAAACTGAGGTTCATAAATTCAGACCTTGTTTTGAATTGATTCAAACTAAAAGTGCGTATTTTAACTTGTATAAATCATCGTCCAACATTTATTCTTTATATTTTCAATCAATACGATAAAGGTGCGCTCCGAAACATGAAGGCTCTCTCACGGGGCAGAGTTGATAACAGACAACCAGTAAAAGTAATAAATAAGAGATGATATAAAAACTACAATATCACTGAGTACATCTCGTTCCTTAAATTAAATCAAACTACCTTTAATTACACACACTCAGAAATATCCGTGCTTTAAATATTTCAGATTTTTATCCTGAAGATCAATGAATTGAATAATTCGCTTGGAAATTCTCACAACGTTAAAGAACAATACACATTCAACACAATTCTACGAGTACTACTTTAATTTCCTTCTTTTGTTTTCATCTCAGATCGTCGAGAGCTGCAGCGACCGAAGAACTCCTGTTGCTATGGACGTTTTTACACGAGGCTCAGCAAACTGTGATAATAATGTGGGCGTCGACAAAACAACCAGAGGACAGGAAACGTGGACAATACTCAGATAAGCAGAAAACTACACTCAACTTCAAAACCCCGACATGTGCACAATAAAAAGAGCCCGACTGTTGTGAGTCATAACTCAACACCAGCAGATTCCTCTGTTTGAACCAGGTGTGCGTCGAGGCTGCCGCTAATAACAGTAATTTATTTGATATGCATGTGTCTACACTGATCACCTTCACATCTCTATTCCAGGTGATTCACACCAGAAGTATTTTATGTTTCCAAAAGTGATCTGGCGGATATCTATTCGTCGTGTCAGTTTCTGTCTAATGTGCCTGGATGCAGGGGGAAGGAGCGGCGGGCGGGTGTGACAGTGGATGTTAGCAGTCGTTAGCTATGGCGAGAGACTACTGTCGCCACATTGCATGCGTTTAACGGGACAGTCTCGCGTTCACATCGCTAAAAGGATGTGGACACGTGGCTCTGGAATTAGCAGACACTCCCACAGCGGAGGATTTGTTCCCACAAGAGGTGAAGTCGCTTCGTCCGACAATATCGAAAAACAGAGGTCAGCTGAGTCCAGGGCACAGGACGAACTTCAACCTGAGCCGATTGAAGAAACGTCACATCAGACCGAGTTTATATTTGGATACTAGCTCGCTGACTTGGCGTCAGGTTTCTGAGGTCAGATCTGAGATCGTCTCCGTCAGTGGATTCAGAGCAGCTGTCAGGATGTCTTTATTTATGTTCGCTCGTGAAACACTGGAGCAGAAAAGATGCAGGAGTGAGGAAAGAGCGTGCACGTCAGGTCCGTTTCAGCTCAGAGCTGCAGCGACAGTGACTGAGTTTGGACTTTTGCTTTTCTTTTTTTCTTTTCACACTACAGGATGAATTACCATGAAACCCAGTGGAAGGATGTGGTTTAGGTCAGGGAGCAATTTTGGTGCAGATCCAGGAATGTTTTTTTCTTCTTCTTTCTTTGGCCTCATGAGAAAATCTTTAACAATTTACACTGATTTCTCAGAAAATAGTTAATGGATCTTAATTAAAAAAAAAAAAAAAAAAAAATCAGGCCTCTTTATGGGATTGACGTTCATGAGTGTGTGCGACTGGTGCAGGTCAAAAAAGAAATCGCAGCGCAGATTTGGGGATTTAGGGCCGACAGCTTGTTTGTGCAAAATCCGATAAAACAGGTTTATGATGGAATAATTGTCCGACATAACAAAACAGACGGAGACGAATAAGCATCCACAGGACAATGGTGGACAAAGCTGCTTAACAGTTTTATATATCAGTGGCCACATTGTTCGTAAGAGACAGTTTTCTTTGTTTACAGAAAGGGGCACTTCAGGGGCCAATCAGATTTCAATGGCCCCTGGCCCGCGCCCCTGGATCTGCCCCTTAAAGATTTATCAGGAGATTCTGTGAATCAAACGTTGCTGCTAGAATAGAATTGTTGGTCTTTATCTGGGGGACTCTTTCCTGCTGCAGGTGACAGAAAAAGAAAAATGTAACTAGAAGCAGCGGCTCCGTAGAAAACACACAAGATGAGGGTGAAGCTGGTTCCTTACGTTCATGTCGCAGAAGGAGCCGAGGATGTTGCTTTCGTGAGCGGATATGTCCTGAAAGAAAAGAAAAGGAGGCATTAAAAACGTTTTCATCTGACATCAGACTAGTCAGGAGGCTTGTGGTTCCGCGAGCACGAGGCTGACACTAGCACGAACTCGCCCTTCACGCCAGTCGCTCACTTCAAGTCTTCTGACCACATTCCAGACAGAAATCATCAGAGTTGGAGAAAATAGAGAGAACAGAAGCAGCGACTTGTCTAATGCCCTGAACTCACTACTGTTTACAACTGCTACAGAAAAAAGGAGCGAGAGGCTGGAGCGTTCAGGGTGACCAAATCGAAGAAGGGGAGCATCAGCTCCGCCTCCAAACTCTCAAAATTCACCTCGTAGCGCGAGCGAGTGAGCGACCGCAGGGAGGGGTCGAGATACTGCTCTGTGGGCGTGGGCACTGTGTCGATGCTTTGTGAAACAATTGAACAGATTCTTCTGAAAAACACTGAAGCCCGGGACCGGTCCGTACCTCTATGGTGGGGTGTGTGTTGTGTTTGTAGGCTGTGTAAAGGGGGAACTGGATCTGGAAGATCTTAGCAGCACACAGCAGCAGTTTCTCCCTCTCTTCTGTGCTCCAGGAGCTGAACGGGTCCTGACAGTCGCTGCCGGCGGCCCCGTCGCCGCCGTTACCTCCCCCGCACCCACTTCCGCTCTCCACAGGCCCCAGTGCTTCCATCTGGGCTTCACCCTGCTGGCTGGCCCCCTGACCCGGGGTCTTATTCTGGTTCAGGTCGGGTGTGTCAGCATCCTCTTCCGCAGAGTCTCTCTCCACATTCACAGGTTCGTCCTCCCCAGGTGAGGACGGCTGTGGGAGGGGTCCGGGTGCGGATTCGCCCCCGCTCCATTCAGAGGCCGCGCCCTCACCCCCTGATGCGCCTCCTTTATGGGTGTGGCCCTGGATGCTGCAGAGGCGGTCTCTCAGGCTGCTGATCTGGGTGATGACCAGGTTAATGAGGGCGAAGACCAGCTGGTTGAAAACCTCCAGGTGCTTGTACTCCTTGAAGCAGCAGAGACATTGCCTGGAAAAAACAAGGAGGGGAAAAAAAGAGTCAACACAGAAGTCTGGAGCTTTCAGGACGTAACGGTGATTCTGCTGCAGAGGTCAGGTTTTTGTTTTCAGAACATGGACCCCAGCGTCAGCCTGTTTCACCAAAGGCTCTGGCATCTCCTCATCTTCCTGATATATTTGTATTAATCTGTGAATAATCTGTGTTCTAACATTATCTGGAGCTTTCACTAAGGACCTGGCAGGAGAAAACTTCAGTTCAGGTCTGAAAGCAGCTTTAATTTGGTGAATTGGAGCAGGACAGAGCTGCAGGTGCTTATTGCAGTGGTTGATGCACTTACAACTCACAGGATCGAGGTAAGCAAAGCCATAAACTTGGTTTTTCTTGAGCCTAATCACATAAACTCTTTCAGACATGACTAATGTCAGAGGCACAGCGCTCACCTCTGTGTCCAGGAGCTGATGTAGCCCAGCACTCGGAGGGCATGTTCTTTCTTCAGCTGGAAGCCGCCTTCACTGCCGTCTGCATCCGATACTGAGGGGCAGCAAAATACAGAACAACTGTTAGACAACAACAAGACACAAACCAAGAATCTCACTGAAAAGACAAAAACACACCATAGACGAAGGAAACGCTACAACAGCTAACTTCTGTTTCCCAAACTGTCAAGATGAGATTACTGGTTCACCACAAGTTTACGCATCAACATGTTTTATAGGCTTCTTCAAATGTAATGTCTTCATTCAGCTGTATATATTTTGCTTTATTTGTGCAGAGTTTAACTTATTCTTAATAAATAAAAATGGACGACATTAGGGACAAAGCATCTCAAAAGCCCCCTGGTGGCTGGTTTTAATCAGCTACTTGATGATATGAAAATGAGGTGAGACGTAATGATTGACAGCCGAGACTGACCGACGGTCGGTCGAGCAGATCCGTGCCTGATCGCTACTGCTCTGACCTATTTGAGCTGATCTTTGTCCAGCGGGGGGGAAGTGGAGACGTGTCCTCCATCTTTATTTACTCTGGTGTGAATGAGTGAATGTGACCAGTCGTATAAATGCTCTCTCTGTTTGTGATCATCAGACGTGTACACTGACACCGGCATCAGATGAGATTTAACTGTGACTCATACAAACACTCGGATTCTGTCTCAAATTACAGTTATTGTCGTGGCCTTCCCAGATCCACGCTGTCACACCCAGTCCGGAGGAATTCAATGTCTCCACCGAATCGCTGACCTGAATTTGGCGGCAGAGACAGATGGATTTCCTCACTGAATCCAAACACAACTCTTCTCGCTGGTGACGTGTGAACAGAAGCTCATCGGAGGCTTCGGGACCAGGGGTCAGTGTTCTGGGATGTCGGTCCGGGCACATTTGGCCACGTTCCCGCTGAGTGACGCTGTTTCGCTGGTTTCACTTTATGATCACGTCCGGGAACAGGAACCCGGTGCCAACATTACACCCAGTTTATAGCTGCAGCTCAGCGTGGATATAAATACAAAGAGAGGGAGGACGTCTCTAACGTGGGTTCACACTCCTCGGCTCTGCAGTGACTCCGAGGTTCTGTCATGTATATAATATACACAGCTCAACTATATATTACATCGTTGTACTTTAGAAAGTGTTGGATCAAGAATCTTCGGTCACTTCAACCCTGCCTGTGTGCGTGGCCCTGAAAATTATAAATTCTTACATTTCTAGAAACAGGATTAGTCGTGTTTTGGGAAACACCAGCCGAGCACAGCTCCCTGTTGTGAAGGGGGATTCTTTTCTCTTACACACATGCTGCTGCAGCAAACCTGAGGTCACAGGTCAGCTACAGAATCAGCACATGGGCCCGCCAGTCGCGTCGACAGAGCCGTCACAGCTGACGGGCCCCTGCTGCGGAAAACTCCCACCACCGCTCTGCTCAGTTGTAAAACCAATCTTAAACCCATCAGGCCTCATCGAGTCGGCGACAACAAAACCAGCTTTCACTGGGTTTCACCAGTTTTCTGTCTGGAGTCTGAGTCAGAACCAAGTCAAACGACAGTGAAGTAAAACTTTTAACCTTCAACCGACTGTAAAGCAACACCACATGAAACCCTCAAACATCTGGTGTCCTTTAATAAGTGATAAACTACGACCGTTCAACCTCCACTTTAAAAGCACCGTTGATTAACATGGATCAAACCTCGACACTTGGAAATCTGTTCAGTGCCGACGATCGATTTCAGTCCCTGTATTTAGTCGCTGCGTCTTCCTGTACTGGACTCTGATTGGTTTGTAGACGGCGTCTGACCTGGGCATGTTTTCAGTTGGGGGGGGGGGGGTAGAAGTCTTTCTGTTTGAATGGAGAAAATGAATAGAGCTTCATCTGGTTACCATGGTAACCTCATTATGGTATCAATAGCAGCATCAGCACCTTCAGGCGCAGTACTCCACAGTACTAGAGTACTCCACAGTACTAGAGTACTCCACACTAGTATAAATGCAGTAAATAAACGTCCTCTGGTTCAAACTTTATATCGTCGGAGGTGAAGACTGCAGCTGCTTCCTCTTCTATTGTTTAATGTGTCTCTACTTCCTGTGATTGGTCCAAAAGTACAAACTGTCCAACAAAGTGATTTCACTGTGAACCAACAGAACCATGGTTCAGTTTGACCCAGACCCAGAACTCCTCTTCTGCTGCGCTGGTCTGCACCGTTAACGGTCAATGGTCGGTGTTTCTACAGTGTTTTCTGTCGATGACACATCCTCGATTGAAATGGTTCCAGTAACACTGGTGGAAACGACGGCGGGTCCACGAGATGACGCCACAGTTGCATGAAATTTAAAAGGAACTGGCCAAAGAATCAGAGCTCATTTAGTGGAAAAGAGCTAAAAGCTGTGTTTTATATCAGCACTGGAATTAAACTTCTTTAAGGTGTCCAACGACACAGCAGAGCCCTGAGGAGGAAAGCCTCCGACATGACCTTCCAGTTGACCCCATGGCATTTCAGGTCAAACTTCATTTAACCGACTCAGGAACAAGGAAAGTGAAGATGTGGGCAGACGTGAAACATAACTTTTAATTCGTGTAATTAAGACGTATTGTTTTGACGGTGAAGTGTGTGAACATTAACCTATGACAAGCTTCTCGTATGAACTGATCCAGGCAGTAGATTAATGCTGAGTGTGTCTGTCGCCTGTAGGGAACAAATGCTCTTGTGGATGAATTCCTGCAGCCAGGTTTCAGAATCAATGTAGGAAACCTCCCCAGAAGAGAGGAGGCTGTTATGGGAGCAGACAGCACCAAGGTTTTACAATGACACGTTCAACATTAGCAGAGCATGTAATGATCATGTGTAGGGTTTGGTACAGAAATCCAGTGCCAATCAGACACAGCCGCTAACTACCAGGCCAAATCACAACTCAGAGCTCGGTGACTAAGCTCTGAACTGAAATAGTTGCTCTGCTTACAGGCAACGTAAACATCACTGCACGTGTCTAACTAACATCATAATTCACTCTGTGGGAAACACGCATGGCAGACCCTAACGTTAGCCTGCAGTTAGCTGGAAGCTACTTCAGACTCAAGTCTACACGACAACAAAGTGTTGAGACTGAGACGTGCAGCAAATGTCAGAGAGCAGAGGAACCGAGAGCCAGGACCTGGCAGCTGCTGCCGCTCGTAGAGACGGTGGCAGTGTGCACGGTGTTGTCTGCGACCAGTTAAACCAGAGAAGAAGAGGGAAGGGAGGAACAACGGGAAACATTTGAAACCAGAGGGACGAGCCGTGCTTGACCTGTTGCGTGACCCCATGTCAAGTCCATCAGTGTGGGTGTCCCTGGACCCCACTGAAGAACGGTACCAAACACTGAGACTGTTATTTAGGGTTCATTCACTGTAGTTGGGTTTGATTTGGTTTCTTAAAAGTGAAAAATGTGTTGCACTTATTTATGTTGTTTACTTAAGTTACGTAAACTTTAAACTGTCCACAGTTCACATGTTCGACTTCCACTCTGTCTGAGAAATAAGACAAATGTTATCCTCGACCGTCGCTTTTGTGCTTTTATTCTGGACAAAGAATCAGTTCTGGCACCGTTTCGATTTCACACCGGTATCAGAAAAACCCAAATGAACCCAAACCCCGTTCACGTGTCCTGGTATTTTTGTTTGACAATGGGAACCTCTATCACTCAGTCACAAGTGTTTGCATGTCCCACAGAGTTTGAGAGACAACACACCGACCTGACCGAACGAGCTGGGTCTGTTTCGACGTGTCTGTAAGTTTGAATGAGTGAGGCCGTGATGCAGGTGCAGGCTCCAGTGTTCCAGTGGATTCCTGCAGAGCCTGCGGGAGCTTTCACTTCACACGCAGGGAAAACCACGCACACAGCACCGAGCCCTGCGTGCACACGGGTCCAAACTGCATCACAACCCTGCGAGGCTTTGTCCAGCTTGCAGCGGACACTCCTGGAGTGCAGCGGGGCCTGGTTAGCACGTCTGGACTCACGGCTAAGTTTTAGCAAGACCTGCAACCTTGTGTTCGCTGGCTCCGGTTGACATTTAGCCCCGCAGGTGAATAGTGACAATAAACGGTGAGATGAGCACGAATCGTCTGCGTCGAGCCGAGAGGAACAGCAGCGCGAACCGGACATCTGCCGACTCGCGCGAGCTACCGAGGATTAACGGAGCGCCCGCTGCCAAAATATGCGCCTCGATGCAGCCATTAATTTTCGGGGCTAAGCTGAGCCGCCGCTAGCTTCGACTAACATTCACCAGCCCGGACACTCCGAGGAGATCCCCCCGTCTCCTCGGTGTCAGGAGCGGGAGCAGTCCGCGGATCACCGGGAGCTTTTTAGGCCATTTTGAAGAGTGGACGCGATGATCCGCAAAACAATGGGGAGGCGGCGGAGCGGACCGTGAGCAGCCCGAGCTGACAAACACATCAAACAAAGTCAGCCTGCTCGCTAGCTCAACATGCTAACTCTGCTAACTTCCACCATCCAGCGCAAACCGCGTCTCAGCACCGGCGGCGGCCGCCTCCGAGCACCCCCCAGCCCGCCCCCCAGCAGCGGAGCCCCCCGGTGGGGAGGTAGCCGCACCGGGGGGCTCCGCGGCGCGTCCCGCACACAGCGGCTGGAGGTGGTCGGGTTTCAGGGAGCTAGCTTGAGAGAGTGTTTGACAGACAGGCCCCGGAGCTGGCTGCCAGTCTGGAAGAGGAGGGGGGGGGGGATAGCGTTTAGCTTAAAAACAAACCCGTGACACCGACACGGAGCTGTCACCCCCACACACACGCTCGCGACCCCGGAGCCTCCTGTGCGCTGCGGCCGCACAGAGAGGACCCAGAGGCGGACACACACAAACCAAAGTTACATCCAGCTAGCCACCATGCTAACGTGCTCTCATCCAGCTGCAGCGGGGCTAACAGCTACCGAGGAGCCGGCGGAGCGACACTTACTCTCGTTTAAAACCTCCACCAGCTCGGCGCAGTTTTCACACATCGTTCATGAAGAGGAACCCCGGGAGCTCCGACTCAAACCATGGCCCCGGGAGCGGTGGTTTTTGGGGTAAAAAGGCCCAGAGGAGGGGGTGGTGGCTGAAGGTTATTCCGCTAAAACGAACCGGGACCACCGACGAGCTGAAGCGGGCGATTAGTCTCCGAGTGGAGCTGAAGTCCGGCGCGGTCCAGAGGCTCAGGACGGAGGAACCGAGTCAGTCTCCGAGCTGAGCGTCACTGGAGAGACTGGACACAGCGGCCATGTTGGATCAGGAGGGAGGGGGGGTGGGGGGTTACAGCGTGGGGACACATCGGCTATTTCCGGCGAGTCTCCTCCAGCCGCTCGGGTTTCTCCGCTAATCTCGCGAGATCTCACCAAGCGAAGTCACGTCGAAGCAGATTCGATAATATAAACAATAATGTGATTTGATTTAATATGATGTCATGCGAAGTTTGACTTTATTATTAGTAACGTTTATTATTATAAACTCATTCAACTGTAAAACATACTGATTATATCTAATATTCAGGCCTCTTATTGTGAAATTCACAACGAATGCAATGTAGGAATATATACATTATATATATATTATATATATATGTACATCTTAATATAGTTATATTACACACAGTATAGTGACAAGCTACATCTGTGGATAGTTTTAAGAAACAACTCAAGACCCCTTTTTAATTAGTTTATCCTTTTTTTAACCTTTGTCTTTATTTTACTTTCAATACCTTTGCTAGTTTATGCTTTTATCTGAACTCTTTGTTTTATTGCTAAAATGTTCTTATCGATCTCATATATATATAAATATATATATATATAGCATGTGTTAAATTTGCCAGCGCTTATTTATTGTAATTCAACTCCATGTATTCTGTTGTATTTGTTCTTTCTTTAAATATATATATATATAAATAAATAAAATGTAATGTTTTCCAGAATCTTATATAAGCGTCCAGGTCTTAGAAGCACAGATGTTAACGTTCCTCATATTTTTCAGGTTCTCCATGACCCATGTGTTTTGTTTTTTTTTTAAGTAAGAAGCAGAATCACAGTCAAATTTGTAAAAATAGCCAACTTTATATTCTCAGAGTACTAAGACAGCTTTACAAACAGGATGATTATGCACACAGCCATCGTTCTCATCCAAACGCAGAGCGGTCCGACCAAAGCTCCGATCGATTCACTCAGGGAGCCGGAGTAAAAGAAAAAAAAAATCATTCAACACACTGACAAACCAAAACAAGACAATGAAGGAAGGTACGTTTACCCCTCGAGCATCACATTCATTCTGCACTGTGCATGTGGCACTTCTGAAAGCAGAGCGATTCGTCAACTAACCACGGCAAGTGTCTCAACATCATATAATACATATTAACAAGTGAGGGGGGGGGGGGGAGTGAAGAGAGATTAAAAATAACCTTAAATTCTTTTAACTACATGCAGGTGTAACAGAACCATACGACCGAACATAAAGCTTTAATCATCAAAGAATTTACAAAAGATGGCAGGTTAAACAAAAAAATTATATAAAATAAGTTTGTGAGGGAAAAAAGGAAATCGCGCCAGGGTGGAGGGTTCGTGGGGAATATTCTCATTTACATATTGACATAGATTTGGTCGATGTACAACCGAGTGCTGGGGTCCTTTTCTCTGGCCCCTCGTTCTTTTCAAACACACACACACACTTGCACACAAACACACTTGAAAAGAAAATGTATCGACAGGAAGCGTCCTTGCTCTCTCGACCTTTCCCCCTTCAGATTTGTTCTGGACACGCTGGTCGCCACCGCCACTCCTCCTTCAGTCGCCCATCTCCTCAGGCAGCTCGTGGGGGTTGAGGATTCCGGGCACCGACATCTGGAGCTTGTGTTTCTCCTCCTGGGCTTGGCGCAGAGACGCCTCCCTCTCCTCCAGAAACAGGTCCGTCGTATCCTCGCCGGCAAACTCCTGCAGGACCACACACACACACACACACACAGAAGCTCGGCTTTAGGCCTCAGAGCCAAACGACCACGTTCCCACAGAGCGAGACGTGCACTGCTCAATCCCTCCACTCAATAATTAAAATAATCTGATGCAGATTACAGTTTAGTTTATAGTAAATACTTCCAATCAGATTAGTGTTTTAAGTAATGATTTGTCTGAGCTTAGGTATTTCCAAAATACAACCAAAGAATTACCACTATTTGTTCAAACACAACATAATAGTTGTTTTTCTTTTGAAGACTTTTTTCCATGGAAGATTAATTTGACATTTCTTACTATTAGATACATATCTAGTTATCTTTATAATCATGAACAGTTATTTTTATGCAGTGCCTCATTTAACAGACAATAAGTTGAACCTTTTTCAAAACTCCTGCTCCCAATAAATCAACATCTTCCTCAGCCTGGTTTGAGACACTGACCTTGATCTGCACCAGGAAGTCCCTCAGGTGCTCCTTGAAGGCAGCGATGTCCTGATTCAGGCTGAACAGACCTGTTACAAACACCTTCACCTGGGCACTGAGCACAAGACAATGGATTAGTAACGAGTGTGTGAAAGCACAACATGTACTCTCTCTGAAGCTTCTGTGAGCCTCAAACCTCATTTTCTAAGTAAATCAAAATGTAAGAAAGTAAGAAAATTCAAAAGTGCTGACTCACTTCTGAGTGTTAGGAATCAACATTGGCAGAACACATGCGTCTCATGTAATCTACTTACTCTTGCAGGTGGGGGAAAGCCGTCTTCAGCAGGTTGGCAATGTACTCCTGGACGTGCACCTGGTTGTTGGCGGGGCTGGCCGCGCTCAGGGCCACGCTCACCTTCCCCTCCTCCACCAGGTTGAACATGTAGGCCAAGATGGTGGCGTGCATCGTCAGACCTGCAGACAGGGAGCAGGGCTCGTCAGTCACATGATTCACCTGTGTTTCAAGTTGGCTTTAATGTGAATGTGCTCTGAGTTGTCAAACCCAGTGATGTCAGCTGATCTGTTCACCTGCAGTGTGAGAGGTATCGGTGACCACAGAGAAGATGTGCTGCAGGACGTCACAGAAGTACGTCTGGTAGAAGCTTTGTGCTGCCGCTTCCTCCGCGGACACGTTCTGCAGGAGAGTGTACAGGATCTGTAGACCTGCACGAGACGACGCTCATTAGATTGAGAGATATATATATATAATGGATTCAATTTACTTTCTGTGACAGGATGAGTTGTGTCGGTTCGGACCTGTGTCGGCCACATTCCTCATCGTGTGCTTGAAGGCCCAGATGATAGAGTCCAGTATCAGTTTGAACTGGGCCGGGGCGATGGACAGGAAGGCTGGGAAACACTGGGACGTGGCGGCTTGAAGGAGGTAGAAGAAATGAGTTCTGTGTTCTGGGAATTCTTCAAAGTCCTGATGGCAGAGAAGAAAAAACAAAACGATGTCACAGTGTTTGTTTTTAAAGACGGTTCCACCTGGTGCCAGGTGCGGTTACACAACTCCAACACACCTTGTTGATCATGTTCAAAGTGCACTCGAAGACAGCGTCAAAGATCTTGGGGATCTCCCCGGTGATGTGCACTCCCAGCTTGTTGACGATGGTTGCCATGGTGCTGAGGACCTCAGGCTCGCGGGCAGCTGGGACGTTCCTCTGATAGTCGATGAGCACAGCCTCCAGCAGGGGGGGCACAAAGTTCTCTCCCACCTGGAAAATAAAACCCACATGAACATTTCAAAGACCAAAAATACTGCGTTCTTAATCCAGTCTGAGTTTATAGACGTGTCTGATGTCAGGAGCGACTGAATGAATGAATGAATGAATCTCTGAAGTAAAGTAAAGTATCGATCATTATAACTAACGTGGCCACGTGCATCTCTGTGTGTGTCACTGTTGTGGATCAATCAGGGTCACAGTGCTGAAAACATTAGTCTTATTTTAGCTTTGGATTATAAAAGTAGTTTTTAAGAGGGAACCAGGCCCAATCTAAAAAAAACTGTTACAACAGTTTCCCATTTGCTGAAGCAGAATCTGGTGACGCTCCACAAATTCAGAGGATTCTACGAAAATAAAAATCATTCTAAACACAGATTTGAATGTAAAAACACTATTCCATTTTAGAATAGACAGGAGAAAATAAAAAATTCGCTCACCATCTGCGGGTCGTTGGAGCGACTGACCCAGCCCGAGATCAGCTTCAGTGTCTCTCTCTTCACCGTCCTCATGCTCCTGATCAGAGGCTGTTTGGTCACCATCTCTCCTGAATAAGCCAGAAAAATACAAATAATAAACAAATGCAGACAAACAAAGATTAACACAGGATTTAAAATGTCTTTAAGGTTTTCTCTGAAAAACCGACACTGACCCAGAAAACAAAGCACACACAGATTCCACTGTATTAGGTCTCAAATGATAAAGAAATGTCAGTTCTGCTCAATGAAGAAGTTTTGTGCTTCAACAGGTTGTTAGGTTGATTACTGGTTAAATTATATTTCTCTCCTGTTGGAGCCAAAAGATAATTTAATCTTTTGCATGTAAAAAGTCTTCAGGTTGCCTGCATGTTGTGTACAGACCCAGAGACGACAGTTGAATGAAGACACAGACACACAAACAGGGAGCAGATGAGTGCTAACCATTAGTCTGGACAGCCGAGGAAATGTTTTCACTCAGACACTTGTAAACGTTAAGCATGTCCAGATAGATTCGTCCCAGCTGAACGACGAAGGGATGACCGACAGCTTTACAGGCTCGGACATTTGTCTTTAGGATGCTGCCCAGCTGACGCACCGTCTCAGCATCCTTCAGGATGTCCACATTCTGCAACAGAGCACCGAGTTTAGCGAAAGCAGCAGTTTTTAAATAAGCTACACTTCAGGCTGCATTCAATGGGAATGTTTGGAGCCATCAAAAGCAGATTATAAATCGATCCTTCCTCACCTTGGTCGCCTGCTGGATGATGCTGTCCCACACCTGGTTCGGGAGCAGCATGTACTTCTCTATGAGAAGCTCCTGAACTGCCTGATCGGTCTGAGCCCCAATCATGTAGCCCACCGCCTCGTAAAATGTATGGACCTGCGCAGACGAGGGGCAGGAAGTTACATCAGGTTTGGAACCAGAATTTATGCTTCTGAGTTGTCGCGTCTGCCAACAAGTCAGGTCACAGTTTATATCTATGTCTGTCCAGACTCATTATAAAAGTAGTGACGAAGAAGAAATGTATTTTTGTCCGAATGAGTTACAGCCGAACAAATTGTTTTGGGGTCACAGCAAACGTTGACCACCAAAAGAAGTGAACGCTGTGAGACGGGACGGACCTGCTGTGGCTGCAGGTCACAGATGATGGTGTTGATGTTGTTGAGGATCTCGTCGATGAAAGGCATCACCTCCCCCACCTGAACCTGAACAAAGTGACGACGGCACTTCTGAGCAATCTTGATGAAGGTGTCACACGCCATGTCCTGTACGCCGTCATGTGTTTCTGTGTGAGGAAGAACAGGAGAACCACGAAGAGTCTGATTCAATGACAGTTTGTCACCAGAGATGGAAGAAGTAACAGATTTTTCAAAATCACAGATTAAAGATTTAAAGAAAGTCATCAGATCTGAACAGTTATTTGAGTTTCTCACCGTGCATGAACTCAAACAACTTGTTGACGACGGTCTTGAGGAACTTCCAGTGGGCTCGCAGGAAGCGAGGATACTGTCCCACGATGTACATGATGTTGGACGCTATGATGGCTTTGTTGTCTTTACCTCTCTTCTGTTCACACAAGCCGAGCAGGTCCTGAGAACATAACACAACGTCTTTATCAAAGACTGGCTGGATTAAATGCTCTTGGAGAAAGACAGAGACAGAAGTCAGGATCTATTCAGATGCTTGTCACATGTTGCACCTTGATGACTGTGACCAGGAATCTCTTCTCGTCTTCCTCGTGCATCGCACCGCTGATGGAGCCAATGGCCCAGCAGAGCATGTTCAGGTTCCTCCACGACCACTCGGTGCCGTTGACTTGATTGTGGAGCTTCTCAGTCATGATGCGTTCCGTGTCGGCGTAGTCCAAATGAGTCAGGTACACTAAACACAGAGAGTCAGGTGAGTTAATAAATGCGTTGTGGTCCATTTTTAATTGGGCTCCTAATTTTCTTTTAAAATGTGTTAGTCTGAAACAGAAGAGTCACATTCGACGACCACAGATGAGAAGAAACTAACCGAGAGTCTCCCTCATGTTCTTGTAGAGGTTAATGGCGTCCGTGTCTTTCATGAACTCCCTGACCACCTCACCCTGGTCGTTCTCCACCACCAGCACCTCCTCTGGTTTGGCCATGCGGCTCACCATCAGCAAACGTACCTACGAGAAGAGGAGGAGGAGGCCTCTGTAATATGAAGCAAGCTTGTACTACCACAGCAGTACGTGTATGTTACTATGAAATAAGTACAAAAATCCCACTTCAATAATCCACAGCTGGTTCACATTAGTGCAGTTAATCAGTTTATGCACTTCTGATTCGTCTGTGCGACTGTGCGGTGGATGACAGAAGTACCTGGGACAGTACGGGCAGGTAGAGGTGTCTTCGTGGCGGGACATCGGACAGGAGCGGGGTGCTGGATGTGGAGAAGGGACTCTCCCTGTATAGCTCTGCTGCAAGGTGGTTCCAGTACTCCAAACAGATCTTGAAGATCTCAGTCTCCTCAACCTCCGACACCAGCAACATGAAGTGCAGGGCCTGGAGACAAAGTGCAGTGAGTGACCCGGTAACAGTCTGTGTCGGTTGTTAGCCTCATGATCTTTATTTCTATTTGTACATGCTAATCACTTTATTTTGTCTTTAACCAGCAGTAATGGCCAAAAATCATTTATTTCTCAATTTACTTCATTTGTACTTCATTTTCTTGAGGGTGTTGATAATGTGAAGAATACAAATATCTCAGGAGGAAGACGCAGACGACGAGGAGATTCCAGATCTTTTGGTGATAAGGGCCGACGCCGGCCCTCATCTGAACGTCCCGCACATGTTCCTGTTGTTGTGAACGAGTCGGACAATCTGCTGCTGCCTCACAAACACTGACTACACAACGTGTCTGTAACGCGCAACAATCTTTCCTAGGTTAAATTGCAGTTTCCCTCCCAGTCTCATCCTGAAACAATTATTTGTCTGCAGATCTGTAGTTGGACAAAGAGTCGTGGGAAAGGTGGATCCTCCCACTGCAATCTGTCCCAAATACATGTCATTATAAAAGTGTAATCAGGACGCCACAGAGGAGTAGAAACTGGAGAGGCGAAAAAAGAAGATCACTAGATGGAAGAGGGAGTTTTCTTTATAACAAACTGAAGCAGATGAGAAACTGACTAAAAGCCACCAACTGAGATCCGCTGGTTTGTTTACTCACACAGACGCACAATTATTTAAATTTACCTTTCCACTTGATAAACAAGGCTCCGTTCAAACAGAGAAAATGTTCAGTTGTTGTTTCCGTGAGTTTATCTATTTTCTGTTCCAACAGGAAGTCGTCCTCTCACCTCCATCAGTGACTCTCGCAAGTTTGGTCTCTTCTCGACGAGCTGGCCGTGTTCTTTGAGGAAGGTGCAGAGGAACAGGCTGAGGTTCTGGATGAAGTTCTGCTCGTCGTCCTTTCCATTGGCGTAGGCCACTCTGATGTTGGTGTTCAAAGGCAGCATCTGAACAGAAGACAAAACAACTCACCTCATCTGTACTGCCTTATTGTAAATTTGGCAAACGTCACACATGAAGTTCTTTGTTTGTGTGCGTTTGTCCCAGTGTGTTGACTCAGTGTTGTTGTTTAAAACTCATTTTTAAGGAGTTTAACGTGGAGCTGAACTTTACATAAAAGGAAAAACTTGACAGTAATAATGGACATTTATTCTGAGTAGGATTCAGCCTTGTCTGATAATGTGTGTGTGCAGTAAGTCTAGTTTGTGCAGACGTTGTGCGTGTGTGTGTGTGGGGGGGCTGCACACCGTGTTAATGTGTGTAATGAGAGTAGACGTGCTTGTGTATAATCATACTGAGTGCAATCAACGTGAGTAGGACGCACTCAGAACGATTGTGTGTTTACCTGTTTAAGCTGGGACATGGTGAGAGTAAACAGGTTCACAAACTGCTCCTCGTACTGGTTGACGCTCACGCCAGCGATCTCTGTCAAACATTTCAGCGTCACATTGCGAAACATGGGCACATTCAAGAACTGAAACACAAACAGAACAGAGCAGGTTAGTGATGAAGCCGCGGTTTAACTGTCCACTCAATGTCCGCATGAAAAATGTCTTTGTACAAATCAGATGTCTGACAACATGCAAAGCAAGTTAGGGCTGGAAATACAGGTTAAATGATTTGATCTTTTTTCCCCAGTAATCGATAAATGAGTCTGGTCTATAAAGTAAGAAAGTCTTCCCAGAATTCAAAGTGACTTCTTGACAAATTTGTGAGAATATATAATGAAGATAAGCAAACATTTATTAGAGGCTGAAAACAATTAATTAACACGGCAGCAATGTTACTTACTACTGCAAAAAATAAATCCATGGAAATATACAATATGCTGTCACATGACAGATCAAATTCAACAAACGTTTGAGGCTCTGATTTGCTGAATGGACATGAGGTGGTTTACCTTGTAGACCAGCGTGCTGATGAGTTTGGTTTCAAAGATGTAACCTAAAGGAATCCAGTTGAGGAAGCGGAGGAGAGTCTCCAGCGTGGCGTGCACCAGCGGAGCGTTCTGCGAGTTCTCCTGCTCAGAACAAGAAGGGAAGTGTGAGAACGGACTTTTTAAAGGCTGGAGGCAGATGTTGACGACGGTTTGGTCAGTGTTGTCTTACCATCACAAACTGGCACAGCTGGAATATTTGGGAGAACTCGTTGCACATGCTGAAAGGTAGAAACACAAACATTAGTGAGTGTATTAATAACCTGTTGTTGCAGAGTCTCAGTCACTGAATGGACAAAGCAGAAAATCAAGAATCATCCCGAGAGTTATTATCCGTTTTTAATCTTCTACAATTCAATTTGGACACTTATTATTTTACTGCCTGGCTAAACTTTACCTCACAAACCAAAGAGAGAACAGGAAAAATTCACACAAGCTGTGAAACTGTGCGACACGTCACGTTTTCCAGTTACCTGTCTTTGAGGTGCTTGGCCTTCACCTGGGTCATCTGGCCACTGGAGAAGTCAAAGACCTCTTCACTGAGCAGTTTGAGGATGATCATGTTGTTCTGACAGAGGCTCTCGCTGGTCCGACTCGCGCCCACGATGTCACTGATGAATGTGGGCCAGTGTTTGGGCCATTCCTGCTTCAGGATCTAGACCAGTGCAGAGAAGACGAGGAGCTCTGTGTTATTAACCACTTTACGTCTGTTGTTCTCGTAGCAAATGTAAAAACTTCTGTTTGATTATTTACCTGAACGAGGATCATGTTGAGTTTTGAAATGTAAACTCCTTCTTTCTGCAAAATAAACATGAAAACAGCAACATCAGTGTCAAGCAGCACAAAGTGACGCTTCACATCACAGAATCCTACGTGAATATAAACTCACCTCCATGTTGGCAGGATCAGAAGACGTCTTGATGATCAAACCGACAACATATTTCTTGATTCCTGAAAATATGTCCATGTGTATTTATTGGAAACATCACAGACCTCAGAGACAAAATCATTTGTTTAATGTCACTAAACTGATTTTTACCTTCACATTGATTTCTCGGGAGAATCTTCCAGCGAGTTTTGATGACTACCTCCAGAATCTGCAGCGCATAATACTGAGAGACAAACAGACTTATTAAGAGCTCGGACAACAAACTACACACGGGGGCAACAATGTCATGTGACGTCATCAGTGCTCATACTTTGGTTTTCATGTTCTGTGAGAACTCCAGGATAGTGTCGACCCTCGTCCAGGCATCTGGATGGTCTTTTAGGTTGGTCAGCACTTCCTGAGCCACCCGTTGCTACAAGAGAAGCGACACAGACAACGTTATAGGTCCTGAATCTATAGCGGTGAACTTCAGGTATATTTTCCCGAGCTGTACACATCATATTTGACTCCACGCTCAGTCCACAGAACCTGAAGACTTGCTGCTGCACAAAGAGCATTGAACCTGTTTCTTCAAAGTTTGATGAAGCTCGACTGTGTATGAAGAACCTGAACTGGGGCCTGTACTACGAAGCAGGTTCAACAGACCCAGGATATCTTTCCACCATCCAATCACAATCGGGGTAGATGGTGTTATCAAAAGGCCTCGGGAGAATCAGTTGTCTCCAAAGCGCCTGTTCATTCCAAGTTATTAATATTGAACATATCACATGTCTAAAACGCACCATACTCATTAACAATACACATGTCAACCCTGGAGCTGACGAGGTGAACGGTTCTTGAGATATGTGACGGACAGACATGTCTGGATATACTGGAGACATTTAAACCAGGAAGGATTCATTTATGGAAGCACAGTGGAGAGGAGCAGTCTCACCTGGGAACCAATGTCATGGTACATAGAGTTGACAACATTGTCCAACAGGTTGATGTCCAGTTTTTGACTGAAGTCCAGCAGCTGTCTGGCTGGGTGATCGGCCAACATCGTCATTTCTGCTGGCATAGAGCTTCTGAGTGGAGAGCAAATTATCAACATTAACAACCACTGCTGACACACAAAGTACACACACACACACACTGGATATAATTGTTGGGTCTGGGCCACAAATCAATAATAGTAATGACCTGTGTAATATTCACAAATAGCAATATAACAAGTGTTTAATATGTCTTGATATACACAGAGCATTTCATCACGATGATTGTGTCTCGTGCTGAATTATGCTTCAGGGATGGGGTTTCATAAGTTAAGTCCTGTTTGGTTGTTCACGGTGACACAGGTTTGATTCCCGGATGGAAATGTGAGACACCCGATTAAACACATGTAGATACCGGTATGTGTGTGTTCTCGAGGAAACGAGGGAGCCGGTGATGGTGAGTTACATTTACTGTTTCGTTTCCTGTATAAACTATGTTCATTATTTTGGGGGGGGGGGGTGCATACAAAGCAGACAGGTCCATCTTATTTTGAAATTGAATGGTAACTTAATTGAAATGCTAACGTAGCTACTTGAATTTCTATATCATAGAATGATCTCATCTTGGATTAGTTCTTGTCTAGTCTTGATATTGATGCTGTTACTCTGGCTTCTTCTTCGCACTTCTCTTTAATGACTGAGTCCTATGAGCACACGTGACACGATAATGAAGACCAAACACAGAAATAGATGAGTGAATCACGGGCAGGGTTCGATTCCCTCTGATGTCCCAGACTAGTTGTTCTTGCTCAGAGTCAGGGCAGCGTGCCTGAAGCGGCCGTCGGCCCACGTGGTCCGAACATGACACCCATTGCACCGGGGCTGGAGACGCGTGAAACGACGCCACCACCTGGTCAGCTGGGTGCACTGAGCTGCATCCACACTAAGAAACCAGTTTAGCCGCCGAGCTTAGCCTCTGATGGAGGCACACGGCGGGGATGCTAACCCCCCCTGGCTCCAGTGTTTTAAGCGGATCTAGGCTTGTCCTCCCGCGGGTTCACCCCCCGGTGCTCCACCGACTGACGGCTGCTCGCCCCACGCTGGGTGAGTGAGCTGCTGGATGCCGCTGAGGCTCCACTTACCTGGGGAGTCCTGTCCGGCTCGTCTGGAGCGGTTGTCCGGGGACTGGTGCGAGCTGTGGCCGAGGAGCGAAAATACGAATCTTCTCGATGCGATGGAAAAAAAAAACCCGATCAACTTTTATCTCATGGCACGTTTCCTCCGCTGCTAACCTCCGCTAGCACGAAGCTAACGCTAGCTCCCCTGGCTGACACCGGCAGTGACCGCCAACTTTAAACGTTCCCCCCGGGTGCGTGTGGGTCCTGGTCGCCGTGTTGAAACCTCTCCGGTCGGTTGGTTCTCCTCCTCTAGCCGCGGCGGACCATGGTTTTCGTTACCTGTCACCACAGCCGACTCCCACCGGGCTAACAGCCAGCTAGCGTGCTAATGGCAAAGTCAATGAGGATTCGGCTCTGGCGGCTAACGTGATGCTAAGCTAACAGC
Organism: Paralichthys olivaceus; assembly: GCF_024713975.1. NCBI lineage: Eukaryota > Metazoa > Chordata > Actinopteri > Pleuronectiformes > Paralichthyidae > Paralichthys > Paralichthys olivaceus. Next base: position 1,071,500 of record NC_091100.1, read on the forward strand.
CCAGAGTCGGTGTTCCGGCTCATCAGCCCGCAATTGAGTCACTTTATTTCAGTCTGTGCTCGCACACAGTGTGGGGCAGCTCCGGCTTTTACAGCGTGAGGCTCCGCTCTTCCTCTCCGCTCATGCTTCCAACCTCGGACCGGTTCAATCCGGTTCAAACCGGGATTCTCATTCTCGGTGTTTCGGCCCGTCGCGCGCCGCGTAAAATTTGGACTATGTACCCGCCCCACTGCGCGTGTGATTGGTTCCCCCGCGCTGTCGTCACGCTTTGTCACGGGCCGGTGGAGCTGTCAATCCGAACGAAAGCCCCTCCCCCTGTTCTGGCCTCAGCAAACATGAAACTGAAATAAAAGAAATAAAAGATTGAAATAAAAAAGATCGTCAGGATTATTATAGACTGAGTGTTTGTTTATTCAATCAGGACGTCACACTGAGATCCAGATCTGTTTTCATCAGAGGCCAGAGAACCAGAAACTTTCACAATCAGCAACACAATAAAAATAAATTCAAAGTCACACTGAGATCTGCACAATCTTTCCCCTGCTGTGTTTTTCATTCAGGACATTTTTGTTTCCTATGTTTATATTTATACTTTATACACCACAGCAAACTCCTTGTATGCGTAAACCTGATTGGCAGTAAAACCAGATTCTGATTCTTTTTTCCAACAGAGGCCAGAGAACCAGAAACTTTAACAATCAGCAACAAACAATTAAACATCAATAAAAACTTTCACAAGAATCATAAAAAAACATCACATAGTAAAGATTCAAATCTCAGTCTGGAAGGAGGGAAGTTTTGAAATCATTGTGTTCAGAAGGCGCATTGTGTTACGACCCGGCTCAGGGGAAACCCAACATGATGAACGAGTCCCTCCTCGTCCCAGCTCCCAAGAACCACCAGCAACAAATGACTCCACAGCAAAACGTACCCACTCCAATTAAAGAAACAAAAAGATGTGTTATTAATTTAACTCCTAATTTAAAAACAGCAGAAAACAAGGGTTAAACAAAAGAGCTACTGAACACGGCTGGTGCATCAGGTGTTCACCCATTTCACAAGGTCATATTCTGCCTGGCAGCGGCAAGAGGAGAACTGAATCCAGTTCAGCCAATACTGGTGCAGGTATGAGGGAGGACTCAAGTTGAGAAGTCACTGGATCTTCTGCTGCTTGTACTGGTTTTAAAATGATGGTTCAGTTTGAAATAAACAAGGACATCATGACTCATAGTTATTATTGATCGTAATTATAGTAATAACAAAACTATACAATAATAAACTGCACAACACCACAGCACCTACTGTCCAAGCACTAAAATACAGAAGTCAAGAAAGAACTGCTGCACTTCTTCCACAGTTATATTTACAAGACACATTTCACAATACACAGCCTTGGTCTCTGTCTTTATATTGCACATATGGAGGAACAGCCTTGTTGATGTTTCATTATTTCTACTTTTATGATATAAAGTATTTATATTATTACTTTTACTACATTGTCCCCTCGCACTGCTTCTTCCTCATGCTGCTTGTTTGTAGAGCACTTTTAACAATTGTCAAAGAAAGCAGATGAGAATGAATCCCTATAAATATGACATACACATCATACTCATTGAAATGATAGATACTCGTCACGATGAAACATTGAAAGCAGTTGTGAGAAGTTGGGTTTTGAGCAGTGAAGGAGACACTGGACAGTTCAGTACAGCCTCTGAGTGGATTGTTCCAGAGGGACGGGGTCGCTGTGGAAAAGAACTGGTGTTTTAAAAGTAAAGAACAGCAAGAACTGATTTGATTGAGTTTTTTTGCACTTTGTTGGAATTTTATCGATAAATTAAAAAAACAGGCATAGTTTTATTTTAAATAACCTCACTGAAAACATTTCTATAAGGCAAATGTATTAAATGTATGTAACCCTGACCCCCAAACCTCCTTCAGGGTCCAACAGTCCCGTTAAATTCAATGAAGCTGCAACAAACACCAGAAATCACTTTGTTCCAGGAACGAGAAGCTTCCTCCTCGATGCTCTTCGTCGCTCGGTGCGTTCAGTTGTGCTCATTCTTCTCCATCAAGTTTGATGACATCATTCTGTTGTTTCGTGCTTTTGAGCGTCGGCATCACTCTTGCTGTCGTCTGAATAATTCTCATGATCATCAGAGTAGTGGTAACTGTCATCAGAACCGCGGCGATCATCTCCACAGTCGCCCTCGGCCGAGCGGTGACCGGCGGGGTCGTCACCGTCGTGGCGGTTTGATGAGGCCTCGTCACTGTCCTTGTCCTCCTTCCCTCGCCCCCTCTCGTTGGGATCGTCCACATCTTCGTCGTCCAGGAAGACTTTCCTGTAGCGGACAGGTTGATATCCCATGTCTGAGTTCTCTTGGTCACTGATGAACAGAAGAAAACACTTTCACCATTAGACCTGAAATATAAACCCACTCTAACTCTGAACAGTTTTCTTCTTCTCAGTCACCGATCTGGTGAGATCTTCAAGAAGGTATCTGACTTTACAGAACCCTTGAACAAACCTGAAATGATTTACCTGTGTCTGCTGTCACTGGACTGGGAGGCGCTGCGAGCAGATCCAGATTGGGCTGCTTTGCTGCAGATGAACTCCTCGGTCACTTCACACCCGTGCACGGCGTCTGTGTAGCGCTTCTCTGCTGCCTGTTTGGCGTTCGTCTGGTATTAAAGCACAGGTTCAGAAAGCCGCTCAACGTGAAGGAACATGAGATCAAAGCTGAAGAAGAACCAGGCTCTGAAATATCTTCATCACTGAAGACCATCAACGTTCCCTCAGCTCACCTCATGCAGTCTTTGCTTATATTTCTAGATACATGATATATGATATGATGTAATATAATAGAGTATTTTATTACATACATACAGAGTAATTGTTAATTTCTTGCATTTTTAATACTATTATTTCCTATACATCATTTTATGATTAAAAATTTCAATCATTTTTTTGCCAGAACATTTCTATTCACCAGTCTGATGCAAATTCCTCCTGGTTTTCCTCGATGAATTCCGTCTTTCTGAGTTTAAATGTTCAGTCTCATTAAAGTTTGAATAAAAACGGTAATAGTTCAGCAGCTGTTTAAAAAGACACACTCTTTATTTTCACCTGTGCGACCTGTTCCAGCAGCAGCGGCCTCCCCTTCACTCTCTGCTGCATCTCCTTGATCTCCTGCTGGTATTCCTTCCTGCGCTGGAGGTCTTGTTTCCTGCAGAGTTTAACAACACAATCTTGTCAGTCCCTCATTTACAAACAGGAAGACGAAAGTTTGTGCTCTTGTTTTTACTTGACCTGAATTCTTCGAGTTTAGTCTGGTGGGTCTGTGACAGCGCCAGGTGGGGGTCGTTGGCCTGGGCTCGCTTCAACACCACCCTCTGCAGCTTCCTCTCCCTCTGCTTCTGCTTCTCCCTCCACTGCTCCTCCTGCTCTGTGGCCTTCCTCCTCTGCTCCAGCACCTTTCTACTCAGGGAGACAGTCTGGTCACAGATGGAGGAAGGTTTGGATGGGACGGGGACAGCAGGACAGCAGGGGCAGCTAGTAGAGGACATGGGTGCAACAATCTGCTACGGGGGGTTCAACTGTTTTGCAGGGAGGCCTAACACGCTGCTCTGCCGGGGATGCTGGGAAAAAGGAGTTCCACTAGGATTTCAAACTCAAAAGACAGCTGCTGTGGAGGATGTGTTTAAACAGGATATTTGAGAGGTTGTCTCTGTCTCGACTAAAATGGTGGAAGCCCTCGGAGTCCTAAGATGATACCTCACGGCCTCATGGCGCTTTTTGGTGGCATCTGTGACTTTGGTCGGCAGGAGCTCCAGGCTGCCGGAGAGAGATGAACAGAGGCTCGAGTTTGCCGTCCGATTCGTCCCGGAGCTAATGTATGGCCAGCGCCGCGTCCGAGGGCTGCTCTGCTCCTTCTCAATGTCAGCCAGGATGCGTTCGCGGTGCGAGGAGATCTGAGAAGTCTTCAGATCGAAGGGTTCACATGCGGTTGTAGGCTTCACCTCCTTTCGTTTCTCCAGGTTTTTCTGGAAGCGTCTGTAGCTGGCGTCAAAGTCAGGAACCTCTTTGTTGATGTGGGGTCGGTGGGGGAAGCTGCTGACCCCTCCGGCCGCATCGCTGCCGTCTTGGGTCTTCTTCCGCTCGCCGAGTCGTCGTGAAAGCATGCTGGGAGGCATCGAGGCACCGCGGAGCAACTCCTGAGCTCTCATCTGTGTCTTGATGGAGCGATACAGCTGCTCCTCCTTCATCAGCTCCCCTGATGCTGCGGCGTACACGGCCTTGGGCACAGGCTTGGCCTTGAAGGGTTTGACTCTGTCCTGGTCGGATGGTTGTGGGTGACGCAGCTGTTTCTGCTCCTTCTTGAGTCGCTCCCTCTCCAGGAAGCTGAAAGGTTTCTGGATGGTCCGGAGGTACTGCTCTTCTCGTTCTCGCTTGTTTCGCTGCCGCTCGCCCTTCTGCTCCTGCAGCTCTTCATAGAGCGGGAGGTGAACGTGTGCAGGCACGGGGCTGGCGCGGAACTTCCTCTGGCACTCTGTCAGTTCTTCCAGCTGCCGCCGCAGCTCTGCGTTCTCCAGCTCGATCTCTGTGCGCGTCTTTATGCCACGCTTTTGTCTCTCAGCCTCACGCAGGGTCATGTGGAAAGGTTTCGGGATTGTCACTCTGTGTTTCCAGGTCTCCCTCTTCTTGCCTTTCCTCTTTCCGGATCTCTTCTGGTCTCCCGGCAGACTCTGGAGCGAGGAGGACGTCAGGTGACGAGTGTTTGGTGACAGCTTGAAGTCCCTCCACATGTTCTTGATGTGTTCCTTGGGAGAGAAGAGCAGACCTTTCTCCACATCGTTGCTGGAAACATCATCCTCGTCTGATGAGTCCGAGTGTCCTGAAGTCCTCCTGAGTTCTACGGCAGAGTGGGACTTTCTCAGTCGGCGTGAAGCTGCTGGGCTGCTGTTTGACCACGGAAGCCTGATATCAGAAATATAAACATAACATTGTAAAGCACCTGCACTCGTCCTCCGTCACACTTCAACACATGACAGCAAAATGAAGCGTTCACTAGAAAGAAGTAGCTTTTTGTAACAAATGAACATTGACAGGACACGTTCCTCTGGTGTTTATGTAACCGTGTCCGTCTTAACCACGTCAACAACACATACATGTTGAGTTCAACTGCACTCAGTCTCTGATGGCAGCCGTTCGTTTGGCACATTCAGCTGACGCCAGTCGATCCTTCACACTGAAGCTCGAGGCTGTTGTGCTATGAAATATCAACATGGCACCAACTTGAGGCCAAAAGGAATCCAGATAAAGGAGACACATCTTTTGCCTTTGTCTGTGGATATCATCCACATCATCACATAACTCAGGAAAACCAAACACATCAGGGGGATCCAGATGTTTTGCGTCACATTTGGGGGCTGTGATGTCATCTTTCTTTACAGTCGGTGGTTAAAACCTCAGTTAACTTTGAGTTTGTTAATCTCGCTGCCCACCTGTGCCCCGCCTCCAGCGCTGTCAGGTCCAAAGGCCCCATGAACTTGAGCTGCAGCTTCCGTTGGTACATGCTCTCCAGCTCGGCCATGGTGTGGAGGTGGGCCTTCTTCAGCTCCTCCAGCTTGCTGTAATACTCCTCGTTGGAGAAGAAGATGCCGCTCAGGTCGAGGCGTTCTCCCGGCGCTATGTAGCCGTTCCCCAGACGATCATCGTCACAGAAGTCAGAGCCGGAGTCCTCGTACTCCAGCTGAAATATAGGACGAGATTTTTACCTGACAGGGACGTTCACGTGTCACAGACGCAAAGAGTCAGAATGAAGTTGGCAACAAAACATCTGAGTATGAAACTAAATTAAAACAGACAGAATATGTGTAAATAATAAAAACCTTTAACTACAGGAAGAAATATTATTTGTACAGAAATGTACTAAAGTAAAGAGCATTGGCACAAGAATGTAAACTATGTTTGAGTATTATGTATCAGGAGATATGAAAGTAAACATATACATGTATGAGCATATGTAGACAGTTATATGTATATATAAGGTATGGTTTACATTGTTATGAGTATATATGTTTATAAAGATAGACAGATGGATTAATGGGTATAATTTCACCATAGAATATTGAATAGAAGTATACTATATAGTGTAACTAAATAAAGAAGTATGAACATATATCAATACATATTATCTATATCAATTAGTTCACGATGGTATACATCATCCATCATGATATGATTATAGAGTTTGTAAATATGAATATAGAAATAGGTGAATGTCACAATAAGAGCCATTAGCATGGAATAATATATTTGTACATATTATACAAATATAAATTCAAGTAATACTCAGAAGGAGGAGTTTGCTTCTAGGTCAGATTGAATTATATGATTCTAAAAACTTCTCCGAGCTGATACTTGTATTTAGACGCACAGAGGATAAAGCTGTGCTGGCGTCAGGACGGTGTTTGTGCTCCAGGAGCAGCGCTGCTCAGAGGCTCCTCCAGGACTAAGCTTATTATCCTGCCACCACAGAGACATGGGACATATGGCTGAGCAGCTCAGCACGAAGCTGGGCCCACACACATTCTGCTCCAGGTGTCTGGCTTCACGACGTGCTGTCCTCAGGATCTCCTCTCAGAGTTCAATCCACAATGAGGTAGTGGGGATTATAAAGTGAACATGGCGTCTGATAATCTAGTCCGAGAATAGTGCGGCGATCACAGTGTGCAGGTCAGATCCCCTCCAGCACACGGACCGACGGCGTCAGCAGGACGCTCAGCAGACGCTGGGAATCAAGTTTTAAAGTGAACAACGGCAGCTCAATAAATCAGGACCCTCAGTAGTACTCTGAAAGAGTACTTTTCTCTGCAGTTAAAGTACACGCACTCAGTGTTTCCATGATATTCAAAGGTTCAGTGTGTAGAACTGTGAACACCCCTCCCCTCCCCCTCTCCTTCCAAACATGAAGAAGAACCTGTGGCAGCTTCAGTCGTCATAAAAACTCAAAAGGTTTTAGTTTGTCCAGTCTGGACTAATGTAAACAACATGGAGGCCTCCGTAGAGAGGGTCCCCTCCATGTAAATATAAAGTATTTGAATATAAAGTATTTGAATATAAAGTATTTGAATATAAAGTATTTGAATATAAAGTATTTGAATATAAAGGGTCTTTTCTGGGGTAAAGAAAACTACAGTTCATATGATTTAGATGAAACTAAGAAGTAAAAACACCGTGAGGATTCTTCATCAACAGATTTCTGTCCTCTCACACTGGAGCGTTCATTCTTCCACGTGACCTCTCGATGACCTCATCAGCTGATTTGATCTGATTCTTCTGATTTCTGATGAGCGGTGACGTAGTGAAAACACCACAACACGTCATTAGTGACCTCATTACTTTAGACCCACCTTTTTAAAACAAACACCATGAAAACAACCAATCAGACCTCAGCACTGTCACACTGGATTCAGACTTTAACGGGACTTTAACGGGGCTCACCTCCGCCTCGTGCTCCCGGTTGTCCCGGTTGTCCCGGTGTCCTGAGGCCGTGCGGGGCAGCGCTCGGTCCCGCTCGTACGACGCTAACGGCGCCTTCGTGAGCGGGTCCACCGGCGTCTTCAGACACGACGTCACCAGGACGTTGGTCCGGTGAGAATCCATCACTTCCGTCAAAAGGTTCCGTTGATTCTAAATCCTCACGAGCGACCGGCGGCCGGTTACCGGGCAACAGGTGAGGAGGGAGGGGAAGTGACGCAGCCGAACAGGAAGTCAGGCTTCTTCACAAAAATAAAAGTCGATGTAGATCGTTAGATAAAACGGGACACATTCAAATAAACATCTATTTTTAAAAGCTGTTTTCATCCTCATCATTTTCATTTACCACTTTTAACGTGAATACTCTAAAACCATGAAAGTCAGAGCAAACTTGGTGATTTTGTTTTATCATTGTCCTGGTTGGGTTTTAGGTTTTGAGCGATATAATTCAGTCTGGATGTGTTTTTACTGTTTCTATCTTTTCTCTTTGTATTTGACTCGTTCCTTTATGTTAACTGTCTGTGACTGCGGTCATGTGTTGTCATGTGACACGGCTGCTCTACATTTATTCATTTAATCTGAGCACTTCATCGTACTTGTCTGGCTCCTCGTCACATCCTGATCATTATTATTTCTCATATTTCATTTTCTTGCTTTTGCGGTCGAAGCGCTTTGTAAACTCTTTTTTTTACACAATGCTATTAAATTCAAGGTGATTCATATTTTATGTTTTTGTCTGTTTTGAAAGTTTTGATTATGATTTTATTTCTGAACACATCTCTGGACCCGTCTCCCTGAAAACCTGAGGGCAGCAAGTGGGTGAATAAAAAGAAATTAGTAAATAATAGGCACGTTTCATTTAATTGTTGTTGCAGGATTTAAACCCTTTTTAACTTCTCTACACGATCTTTTAGGAAAACAGAAAAAAATAAACAAACAAAATAGTTTAAGTAAAAATATCACAAATGAACCAACACTATACAACATTATGACGGTAAAGTTTCAATTATTGAACTAACATTCAAAACACCTTTGAATATTACATATTAAATGTATTTCAGCATTTTATTTCTGCATTTATGTATTATTGTGTAATTTGGTCATTTCTAATTTTGGCAGTTTTAGTCCTCAATAATCGAACAGACTCTTTAATGAGGATTTCAATTTTGAAAAATCCTGAAAATCTGAAACAGAAGACAAATGACCTCAGTGTTCAGCAGAATGAGGACAGAGGCAACAGATGGAGTGTCAACAAAAAAACAAGCCTTTTTATTAAATTATGCAACGTAACAACTACAGTGGAAATCTGAACAAACTGGCGTCAACACGGTCGTCAGATCCCTCGCAGTGCGAACAGGCTTAGTTACAGAACTCACAGGACAAACTCAAATCCCTTATCGAGCGCTCACCTGGAACAGAATAAAACACAGGTTTAGTTTGGATTTCCAGTCAGAAGGAAGGTCAAGTTCTCTCAGGAGCAGGAAGTTGATTCTGCCACTAAAATCCCGTTGAGGTGTCTTACCAAGTCGTCAATCTTGAGGATGCTGCGGACCGTCTCTGTGGCCAGGGTCAGTGCACTGATGGAAACCAGCAGAGGCTGCACCACCAGCTCCTCCAGGATGTTGGAGATCCCGCCCTGTCACAAACACACAGCGAATCAGTGGTGAATAATCAGTGGAGACAAACAGTGGCCCCATCTTCTCTTTTCTACACTTTTATTTCATGGACATTAGACGAGGAATCACAGAGTCAAACCAACCTTACGGACGTTGATGCCCGCCATCTTGTCACCCTGGGCGTGCCTGTTCCGGAGCTCCGTCACAGTGGAGATGGGGTTCAGGCCGGCATTCTCAGCCAGCGTGGAGGGAACCACCTCCAGGGCGTCAGCGTACGCCCGCACACAGTAGGCCTCCATGCCAGCCAGAGTACGCGAGTACTCGGCCAGACGCACGGCCAGCTCGATCTCTGGAGCGCCACCACCAGCGATCAGGGCCCTGAGGGACGGAGGAAGAGAATAAAGATGAAAAAGTAGAAGACAACAAATCACAACAAGATTCTGTTACTGAAAATAGAATCATTAAAAACAGAAACAGTTTCTTCTTATTTTACATCAACAGATAATGTGTGTGTGTGTGTGTGTGTGTGTGTGTGTGTGTGTGTGTGTGTGTGTGTGTGTGTGTGTGTGTGGGAACGCTCCCCTGCCAAGTTGCTGAGACAACCAGGCGTGAAGTAGCGGGGAGCGTTCCACCTTAATGTTCCTCTGTTTGTTACGCTCTCACACGATGAAGCGATGCAGGAGCGCCTTTGACAGAGGGAATCTGAGAGTGTACTTTCAACATCCAATAAGTTCACATACAAATAAATCAAAAGTATTCGGACGTTATCTTTCTACTCTTAGAATCATGAGCGAGGGACGAGTTTATTTTTCTGTGTAGTCTGTGAAATGATCTCAGCAGAAATGACGAACCTCTTCTTGACCAGGCAGCGGATGACACACAGGGCGTCGTGGATGGAGCGCTCGGCCTCCTCGATCACCAGCTTGTTGGAGCCTCGAACCACAATGCTCACCGTCTTCCCGGGGCTGGCACAGCCTGTGATCTGCACGGAGCAACAGTCAAAGGCATCAGAGGAGAGGGAGCGTCAGGTGTCAGTTACGTCCTTTTAACAGCAATAACATCAAACCTTAATAATCCCGGATTACGTTACCTTGATCAGTTTGCCTGAGCCGTCCAGGTGGACCTCCTCCACCAGCTCTGCTGAACCGAGCATCTCTGCGGTGAAGTGGTCGATGTGAGCGATGGGCTTGGTGCCAATAGTCTGCAGAGGAGCAGAGACTTTGTTTTATTTTCCTGTCACAGATCAGCTTCATTCCAAAGAACGATGAATTGGGACAAATGTCCTGGTTCTTGTTTATATTTAATTCCAGTGGTTTAAGTCGTCACCAGGTCTCTAACGACGAGCAGCAGGGACGCAGTGTCGTCACACAGGCAACAGATTAGAATTAGGAGAAACCAAGATTTCCTGCCTGGTGTTTGATTATAATTGATATGGAAACGTTCTTGCTGCTCTGCGATGTTTTCATTTCATATTCAACAAAATAATGAGGACGTCACAAATGACTCATCAGAAACAGAGCTGCAGACCGATGAGTGTGGAACAGCTGTAAACTGACGCTCACCTTGCATATGAACTCTATGTCTTCTCTCTCGATTTCTTTCACCACCATGATCTTCATTTTGTTGAGGAAGTGCAGGGCGAGGTCGCTCAGAGCGTCTCTGTCACAGGACGGTTTGTCGTCAGCATCAAACAAGTTCGTATCAAGAGTCTGACGAGTTGTAGAAACTAGATTTTGTTCTCATGTGATCTGTGTTCGTTTACCTGAGGATGGACTTCTGGATGAGCAGCACGTTGCAGCCGGCCTTCTTAATCTGTTTCACCAGGTTGAGGATGTAAGCACGTTCCTCCCGGAGCACGCGATCCATCTGGGCGTAGTCTGAGACCACGATCTGGTTGTCCATCTGCAGCGCACCATCAATAAAACCAACACACAGCAGGTCAGAAAACTCTCCAGGACAAAATCAAACTTAACATCTGACACAGAAACTCTCGTCTGTACAAAGTTAAACTCAAAAGCAGTTTGAAGAGAGAATCTTTCCTCTCAGCTGATGTTTGTCAGATCACTCACGTCAGTTTTGGGGGGGGACAGGCAGAACTGGATGAGGCCGACCTTGGCCTTCTCAACTCGGGTCACGCCGGTGCTCGCCACCCTCTGGGTCAGCACCAGGCCATCCACCAGCTCACAATCATCAATGGTACCGCTGAAAACACACACACTTTAAATTCTGCTGCACGTTTGTGTCACAGTCTGAAGTTTCAAAATCGAATACTTAAAATATCCTGCACCACTACTCAACAAAAAACTATTATATTTCCCAGTATTACTTCAAATTACGACAAATGCTGTCGAGGTAATATGATAAAAAACAAACAGCTGGATTCCAGTTCTCACCCGAGCTTCTTGATGATCTTGATGTCCTGCAGGTCGACGTTTGTGGCCGTTGCCGGGTCGATGACTCTCATGACGGCGTCTACGCTCATGGGCGCCAGCAGGCTGGAGTACTGCGACACCACCTTGGAGCACAGCGACGTGGTGGCGCTGTTGAGCAGCGTCTCGCGGTCGCTGAGCTGCACCGGCCGGCTCATGCCCGTCAGCACCTCCACGCCCTTCTCCACAGCCTTCTGGAACGACTCCGAGATGGTGGTGGGGTGGATACCTGACGGGACAAAGCGTTAACAGCAACGTTCAGACGAATGACACATTAATCATATTTCGATGAATTTATAACGACGGCATCGGTTCATGTTGATATTTTTCAGTCTCACCTTTCAGGAGCAGTTTGGAGCAAGAATCCAGCAACGCTCCGGCGATCACCACCACAGAGGTGGTGCCGTCACCGGCCTCGATGTCCTGGGCTTTGGACAGCTCCACCAGCTGAAACACATTTCAATACAAGTTAGGAGAAAAGACAAAGTCTGCACTCACACACCTCCTTTCCTCTTGAGGGGAATCAAACCATCACCGAGCTCGTGTTGACTCTGACAACGTACCATTTTGGCTGCAGGGTGGAGCACCTGCATCTGCTTCAGAATGGTGGCGCCGTCGTTAGTGATGGTCACGTCACCTTTCTCGTCCTGGATCTGAAACATCACAACAGCTTCTGCTTAGAAACACGTGTACTGAGTGCGGAGCTGGGCGGAGTTAGAGACAATGTGTTCACTGACCATCTTGTCCATTCCTTTGGGTCCCAGGCTCGTTCTGATGGCATCTGCAACGGCTGTCAAACAAGAAGGTGAACGATCAACATCTCTTCCACAGCATCGGCCCTCATCACCAAAACATCCAGAATCTCATTATGTCCTCTACTTGAACTATTTGTCATCCTGAGATATTTGTTTTCTTTTAGGGTCTATTTCTTCAGTTGGGCCTCTGGGTATTCTCCTGCAGTGTCCTCACAGGAGCTCACTCTATCGTGACCCAGAGTTTTTACTCTCTGGTGAAAGGAAACTGACTGACGTGTGTTCTCTGGATCATTTCAGGAGATTGTGCAGAGCTGGGTGCGGATGTGAAAACAGCTTTACGTTGATGAATCTTATTCAATTCAACACTGGACTTTACTGGGCTCTACAAGATACACATGTAGAGAGAGGGAGGGAGGGAGGGAGATAAAAGATGGATGACAGATGGATGATAAATAATGGATGGATGATAGATGGATGGATGATAAATAGATGGATAATAGATGGATGATGATAGATGGATGATAGATGGATGGATGATGATAGACAGATGGATGGATGGATGATAAATAGATGGATGGATGATAAATAGATGAATGATAGATGGATGGATGATAAATAGATGGATGATAGATGGATGGATGATAAATAGATGAATGATGATAGATGGATGATGATAGACAGATCGATGGATGGATGATAAATAGATGGATGGATGATAGACAGATCGATGGATGGATGATAAATGGATGGATGGATGATAAATAGATGAATGATAGATGGATGGATGATAAATAGATGGATGATGATGGACAGATCGACGGATGGATGCACGTCAGGATGATGAATGAACACAGTGAATAATTCACTAACAATAACCAAGTTATCACAATGAACATGATGATCAACAGTTTAGTTCAGATCTGCATCAGAACAAGTTCGAGCATCTTAAAACACTGAACCAGACTCCAGCCACAAATGTGGAAACTGTTGTGTCATGCTGCTCGCTTCTTCAGACGACACCCAGAGGCTCCGTGAGAGGAAACTCAAGTTTACAACGTGCGTGTTTGTAAAGTTAGAGGTTCGACGTGAGCCGAACATTTGTATTAAACTTCATTATTATTGAAACATCATTATTTGCTGTGTCCGGTGCGTTGTGCGATTTCAACGACGAGTGAGCGGTTAAATTGGGGTTTTATTGGCGGAGGTTTGGCACCGGACACACGGTGCAGCCCTGCCCATCCCGGGGCTTTGACTCTGAACGGGCCGCAGAGATGCTGCGACACGTTCGACCAGGTTAGCATGTAGCTCACCTTTAGCTGCAGAGATGTTACTGAACCGGATCTGGGCCGGTTTGTCCCGGTCCACATACGCCCCTCCTTTGTTTCTGCCCCCGGTTGGGAGCCTCGGTGCCGCCATCATTTCGGGCATCGCGGCCAACTAACGGATGGATGATGTTCGGGTGAAGGTTCGGAGCGGGAGAGAGGGACCGCGGGGTTTGACGGACGCGGTTCGGCGGCGGATGGACTCGGATTGAGGTGAAATCGTCCCGGCGCCGGTGAGAAGCTTCCAGAACCACGGGAGCCTGCGGAGAGAGGGAGGATCCGGCGACTAGAGATGACGTATCCAGACCCAACGCGTCCATCGCCGATTTGACAGGATTCGTTTATGTACTCATCAAAAAGTTAGAATTCAGATTGAATTCACCGAATAATCAACAATCATCAAAGTTCACACGATTGAATCTGTTTTTATTCTCACCGATTTGTGAATTTTAAACATTTAGGTGAGACGTGCTGACTGCGGATCGATTGGTTCCGTCTGTTGAGGCTGCAGACGCTAGCGGATGCTAGCACGCTAACAGGAAGCTGAAGCGTGTTTCCTGCCTCCGCTTGAAGTCTGAGTGAAAGAACGGATCCTCCGCCAGGTAGGTTCCTCTCAGACTCCCACCTGCGGCTCGAGACCTCTGCTCGAGTTCACGTCTTCTCCCGGGGGCTCCGAGAGGCTCCGTGTTAGCTCCGCTAGCTTAGCAACCCCGAGAGTGTCATGCTGTGGCTGCATCCTGCTCTCAGATGTCACCTGAGTAAAAGTACACAGGTGTAATATACAGTATACGTGTAGTGTGATGAGAACCTGCAGGATGAGTGAAGAGACTCAGAGAATCACGTTGATTCATCAGAGTGTTGTTACTTTCAGGTGAACTTTGATCGTCGCTGCTGGAGCTTGAATGTTGTTTCTGTCATCAGAGATCAAATATCACATTTACACCCAAACAACAAATCAGAGTGATTCAAAGAAAAGACCTCAGAGGAACTTGAGCTGTGAAATATCTGAACATGTGAAATGATGTTTGTAATAATACATGAACCGATTTAAAGTCGGAACAGTTTGTCCACCAGAGAGCAGAGACAAGTTTATTTACCTTTATGATCATCAGATTGATCATTAGCATTCATGTCCTACGTTTACTTGTCGGCAGATATATCTTAACGACCTATCATCCAAATATTATCCTGGTTAATTTATCTGTCAGGTTCAAATTGTGAGTCCTGCTCTTTCTTTTATTCATTTAATGGCAAATTAGAGTCCTCACACATTCACACGAACAGGAAAGATGCATCGTTTACTCTCTCTCACCGTGACTGAAAGGATTTGAAAAGGTTGAATTAAAGTTCGTGTTCAGCCGGAGTCCTGTAATAAATGTCAGTGCTCGTCTGCAGCCTGCTGTCATGCTGCCTCTGAAGGAGAAGGATAAACCCATCGTCCAGAAACTGCTCTCTGCCGGCTGCTGCGCTCGCTGCATCCTCAGATTCTGCTGCACTCGTGTCCAGGCCGCCTACCGACAGCCACAACAGGTGGGACACGCACGTTTCACCTTCTGTGTTCATTCCTCAATATTTCTAAATGTCCAGTGTTCCCTCTTAACACCAGTTACCTGGTCATTGTCTCATCTTACACAGGAAACACTGAAGGAGCTTCTAGCTTTCATCAGCGACACAGAAAACAGCAAAGCCCCAGATTCAGCAGCCTCAGTGTCCACTGGAGAAAACAAGTCCCATGATGCATCTGTGTCAGAGGCAGCTGAGCAGCCGGCGAGCAAAAGAGCGAAACTGGAACACAACGAGACGAACGCCGGGTCAGAGGAAGGCGAAGACGCTGCTGCTAAGTCGCATGTGTGTGTGGTGTGTTTGGGAATCCTGCAGGAATTCTGTGCCACCACTCAGGCTGTAAAGGTGTGTGTGTGTGTGTCTGTGTGTGTGTGTGTGTGTGTGTCTGTGTGTGTGTGTGTGTGTGTGTGTGTCTGAGTTTCTTGACATGAATCTATGTGTTTGTATTTTCACAGATTGCAGAGGCAGTGAAAGCTGAAAAATATGAGTTTGACACCCTGGTGTTGTCCGTCTCTCTGCCAGCTCAGCTGTGTGTCCGTGAGGTGAGTGAGTGAGTGAGTGTGTGTGTGAGTGTGTCTGACTGCGACTCATGGTTACATTCATTTTTACCTTTTCTGTCGATTCTATTTCCAATGAATGGATTAATCACTGTCACATCATGACCCTAAAACTCCACTGTTGTATATCAGTCCTCTAAATAGAACTGATTTTGTTTCATTGAGATCAATTAATTATTCTGTGGGAAACCTTCACAAACCATAACTCTACGTTGAAGAAAGTCACAAATGTCATAAGTTCTTTGTTGACGCACGTCTCTTCCCTCTGTTAAGTTTCGTGGAAACGTGTTCTGTAGTTTTCGTGTGTTCGTGCTGACAAACGTAACCGCCTTTACGATTAAATCTCAAAGTTGTTGTGATTGATGTGTTGCATTCGGACCCTGCAGCACTCCTGTTGGCTGCACGTGAAGAAGGAAGTGAGGTAAAGTGACTCTCGATGTTTTGAACTGGTTCAGTTGCTCGGGCGTCTCGTGGATCCTGAAGTTTAACTGCAACACTTTCTACGTTCAGAGACAAGGGCCTGGTGCTGGACAAGGACGACATCATCCCACTGAAAGAGGCCTTCAAGTGGGTCGTGCAGGGCCTGGTCGCCAAGCAGCTGGGGGGTGTCGCCGTGGTTACCAAGGTAAGAGACATCCACGATGAGATTCTTTTTCATTTCGGAGTCAAACTTTCGTGGGCGGGGGGGGCGGGCATCGTTATTGACGAGCACGCAGCTCAAAGAGGAAACAGCTCTGCAGGATGTTTTTCGTGTGTTTTCAGAGCGGGCTGGAGGTCGGCGTGGAGTTCACCCACGAAGCTACAGACGGCGACTGCCACTTCCTGTGAGTTCTGAACTCGTTGAATGGTTGTTTCCCGCTCATGACGTCACAATTACACGACTCTGCAGAGGGCTTTTAATTTGAAACTATGGTTACAGGAAGTAAAGTCTCTCAAAGTGAGTGCTGACCTCTGTTGACCTCTGACCTCTGTCTGTCCCACAGTGCATCAGTGTGTCCTGACTGCTTCAAACCCACCAAGAACAAGCAGGTGAGGAGACGGATCGCACGTCTTTCAGGGACTGAGTCTTCAAAAAGTCTCAGAACTGTTGTGATTGAGTCCAAACATCTAAACGGGATTTATCGTCAAAGCTCCAGGCTCATGTGAGGTCACCGTGACCTTTGACCCCTGTCCAAGTGACAACTGGTCAAACTGTGACGATAGAACTGAGACGTCATGTTCATGTGACTCTGACCTGAGCACTAAACTTTCATCAGTTCTTCTGTGAAATGTGGCCTCTGACCACTAGGTGTCGCCGGCAGGAAGACGATAACAGAATCAATCAGGTCTTTGTTGTCTTTCATGTTACACAACCTGAGGCCACACACACACACACACACACACACACACACACACACATTCATAGGTTAAATCCACTCAGGCTCCGTCTGTCTCTGCAGTCGGTCTTCACCAGGATGGCGGTGGTCAAAGCTCTGGAGAAAATTCCTGACGCCAGCTTCCTCAGGTGAGCATCAGCTTTGTTCCTCAGCTCTGGTTGTTTTCGTCCGAAAGATTGAAATGATGATTGTAGATTTTTTTTTTTTTTTTACTCCAGACATTACCCTTGTCCTCCAGCGCGGCCATCCAGCTGTTGCAGTCTTCAGGGCGTCCAGTGTCTCCACACGTCCGTCTTCATCGCAGGTATCGTAGGTCGCTAATAAAACATTCGGCCGCTTGAGTCGGTGTCGTCACATCTGAACGATCGCTCTCTGTTTCCTGACGTTCAGGGAGATACAACAAGTTCTGCCGCAGTCTGCCTCAGACCCCCTGGGTGATCGACGGAGAGAGGAGGATGGAGTCTTCAGTGGAGGAGCTGATCGCAGCGCCCGTCCTGTCGTCCTTCAGAGCCGAGGGTGAGTGGACAAAACTCTGCAGCCCTCATGTTCAAATCATCCGGAGTGTCCTCGTCTTTCCAAGTTGACGTCTTCGTCTTCTACTCGACGGCTCCTCTTCTTCATCCTGAATCTCTTTCTTCTTTTTTAACTGCAGGTTTTAATTTCTCCTCGTCCGGCAGAGAGGACGTCGACGTCCGAACTCTTGGAAACGGTGAGACGCTCGTTGTTTTTTTTCACCTGAAGTTTGACGGCTGGAGGTTTCTGTTAATTTTCCGTCTCGGCCTCGTTTGACAGGTCGTCCGTTTGCGATGGAGCTGATTAATCCTCACAAGTCCAGACTCAGCCGGGTCGAGATGAAGCAGCTGCAGGAGGTGCTTGTTCTCAGGCCACATATGAAAACACAAACGTCCGACTTCCACACAACTCGTAGCGATATTTTCACTGCATCTCGTTAACTAGTACATGTCGGAACACAAACACTTGAAGGTTTGATGGTTGTCCAGGTTCCTAACTTTGTCTTTTTTAAATGTTTTCAGACAATTAACGAGTCTTCAGACAAAATCAGAGTACGAGACCTGCAGATCGTCTCCAGGTGAGAAGAGTTCAGCTCGACAGGAAAAACCTGCACCTGCTCTTAATTTAAATCTATTCATGTGTGTGTGTGTGCTTGTGCGTGTGTGCGTGTGTGTGTGTGTGTGTGTGTGTGTGTGTGTGTGCGTGTGCGTGTGCGTGTGCGTGTGTGTGTGTGTGTGTGTGTGTGTGTGTGCAGAGACGCTATGAGT
The DNA here is from genome assembly GCF_024713975.1 of Paralichthys olivaceus. NCBI lineage: Eukaryota > Metazoa > Chordata > Actinopteri > Pleuronectiformes > Paralichthyidae > Paralichthys > Paralichthys olivaceus. Next base: position 1,089,938 of record NC_091100.1, read on the forward strand.
CGAATGAAGGAGGGCGAGGAGGAGAAGACGAAGTCGTACACGGCGCTTGTCTGGACCAGGAAACCGATTCAGAGAGATGATATCATCTTCATTGGTGAAATCAAGGTCACTACACACACGCACACACACACACGCACACACACATGCACACAGACCAGCAGAAACTGAACAACAGATTCAGACAGGAAGTAGAGTGTGTTTGTGTGTTGGTTGTTGGTCAGGAGCTGACTCTGGATCAGAAAACTCCTCTCAGGGTTTTGCATCGCCGTGCGCTCGCCGTCCGACAGAGAGTCGTCCACAGTATGAACGCTCGCTTCCTGGACCCGCATCACTTCCACCTGGAGCTGAAGACGCAGGCCGGGACGTATCCTCACTACATGTTGTGTGTCCACAATGGACGGATGAATGTTTTAATTTGATTCATTCATCTTATGTCATTAAAACTTCAGATTATTTTCATGGAAACTTTTCAGATCTTTTTTGTGTCGTTGCTTCTTAACGTCCACCGACAGTTACATTAAAGAGTTCGTCCACGGAGACTTCGGCCGCACTAAACCGAACCTGTGTGAGCTGCTCCAGACGGACACGGACATTCTGGAGCTGGACGTGGAGGTGAGACGAAAACACAGCATCGCCTCAGACAGACTGAGCCACTGGGGGGCGCTGTCTCATACAGGATGGTTATGCTATGGTGTCCCTCAGGGTTCACTTCTGGGACCAGTATTATTTTCTTTGTACGTGTTCCTGCTGTGTCTCATACGTCCTCATGTCCTCTCTCTGTCTCAGTCTGTGGACGTGGACTGGCCTCCCGCCATCCCAGAGTGAACGTCGCCCCGGCCGCAGACCTCGTCCCGGATCCGAGAGCCGGCGGGTTCGGTCCTGTTGGTTCTTTTCACCACGGCTCGTCCCATAACGACGTTGCATCGGAGCGACCGCCAAGGTCACGTGAGAACACCGGTGAATGCTGTTGGGATGTGAGAGAGGCACCGTCCTGCTGCTGCTCGGAGACGTTTGTGACACGTTCAGTATTGTTCCTGACGAACCTCGGAGGGAAAAACACTTTCTTTACATTTAATTTCATTGTTTTTTATGAAATTTTCCGGCAGCAAGTCGCTGAGTTGTGACGTTATATTGAGTTTCCATAATTTCAGGGACCTCAGATTTAAATGAGAAAACTTTTGTGTCCATCTGATTATTTCTAAAACACATTTCCACGACTCACTGTGGGATAAAATGTAAAATTAGATTCTTGAGCTGAGGTCACAGATGATGCCACTGATATTATTTCAGATAACTTTTTTCATCCTGAACTTTTAAATGCATCTTATTTATGAACCCTTAGTTTTTCACTTAAAATGTGCTTTACTGTTAGTTTGTCGTGTTAAGTGCATTTTTTTGTTCAGAATCAATAAAGCAACTCCACCTACCCAGTTTTATTTATTCACCTTATCTTTAAATCACACTTGAGTCTTTTATTTGTGTAGAAATAAAAGACGAGTGTGAAAAACGTGCTTTGAAAAAGTACAATAAAATGAAACTTAACTTCATATTTACATTTTTTGGGCTGTGATTTATATTAAAGCTAAAAGTAAAATATCCCACCAGCCTAAATAAAACTTGTCTAATATATTTATATGTTGTATATGAACGACTTACGCCCAAAATACTACAAATACTAACAGCTGCTATGTTGGAATGTGAACCATTAATGATTCAAGAGGCTTGATTACATGATGTATATTTATATATATATATATAAAATGTAGTCACTAGATTTCCGTTGTATGAACACTGGAGTGAATCATCAACGTGTTAAAGCAAATTAAAAGAACGTGGATGTGCAGCAGCTCTTTGTCCCCGACGGACGTTTTAGAAATAAAGAGTCACGACAGCAGAAACCCTGAAATGTATTTCTTTTAATTTAATTCAAAATAAATACTACCACGGCGGCAACGCAAGTCCACTGCTGGGTTCTTGCCCTAACGTTTTGGTAAGAAAACAAACAAGCAAACGATCCAAAATGAAATTTTTTAAATAAAATAAAACCAAATAAAGAGACTTCAGTTAATGCATCCATCATCATCATCATCATCATCATCAACAACATCAGCATCATCATCCTCCTTCACAGACTTTCAAGAGGTGCCTTTTTTTAACGACATACAAGGTAACACTGCGGAGAATGACGAACATAAATAAAACAAATACTATGGTACAAAACGAGGGAAGGGAAGTGGAGCGAGGGATGATGGGACTGGAACGACCTGATGGAACCAGCACTGCAAAACAAATAAAAATAAAACGTTCATCCACAGTCCCACTTGTTTGTTTTAGGTTTTTTTTTTTTTTGTTGTCATTTTTTCTTTTTTAAAGAGGGACGAACAGAAACGACAGACTACGGTTTGAGTCACGTCTTCTCACAGCGATTTGGGACGAGACCACGTTCGATGGGCGTGGGGGTGGGGTGGGTGGGTGGGGGGTGTGTGGGGGTGTTTGTCTCCATGGAAACATCCTCCGTGGACGAAGATGAGTTATCAACCCGAGAAAAGAAAAGAAAAAATAAATAAATGATCTAAAACCAATGGAAGGGTGTCTGACTTCTCTCTTTCCTTCAAATGATTTATCTGTGAGTTGTTTGTTTTCCTCGAGCTTCAACAGTCAGAGAGAAATATCACGTCTGTGTCCGGATGCCGCGAAAGACCGAGAGAAAAACGAAGGCGTTGGATATTTACATCAGGAAGTTTGGGGCAGTTTTCAAACACGAGTGTCTCACGGCTCAGTTTGTCCTGATCTGTAACGTGATTGGTGATTTATCGATTCCCTCAGTTCGGATTAGTTTAAAACGTGTTTGAATAATACTGACGGAATCAGAGTCGAGCTGGAAGCCTCATTTCTGTCTGTAGGTTAAAGTTTGCTTTGCTCTGATTTATCGTCTGAAAACAGTCTTCTCGTACGGACTCATGGAAGTGCCATAAAAAACGATCTGAAGAAGAATTAAATAAAAACTACATGTGGAGAAATAAAGAGGAACACATTAAGAATAGACGGATAAAATAAAATGTGAAAATATAAAGAGAAATTAATCAGATAATACATTTAGAAATATAAACACAAATAACAAAATATAATCATTATTTTCAGTTTCTGTATATACTTTCAAATATATATATTTCTAATGTTTGCATATATTTACTTGTGTATATTTAGACATTTATTTTATTTTATGCATTTATTAATTTTATCCGTGTTGCTGATGATGATTCTTGAAAATATAAACAAACAGATAAACGTGAAAATAAATCGAAATGTTTCTTTTACATGTGGTTTTTTGTCTTTATATTAAAAATTGATTTCTTAATTGTTGTTGTTTCTATTTATATTTACACATTTCTACATGAACTATTCTTTTACGTGTTCCTCTTTGTTTCTACATTTATTTTCTTACTAGAATTATTTTTTACGGCACTTTGACTCCATACTTGTTTACAGTATCTGTGTGTGTGTGTGTGTGTGTGTGTGTGAATATTTCTCGACACAGACTTTTTACTTTTTACTGCGTTTCACTTTCTACGCACAAACAGCACGTGAACAAAATTCTCCGACAGCACAAGATGACACCGGGCGTCAGGAAAAAAGAATTTTCCAAACTGTCGAGCGACTGTAAAACTTTAAAGACGTGGAAAAACGGAACCCGAGGAACGTGAGCGGATTCTAACTCGGGTCGAGTCGACAGTTTCTCCACAAACTTCAGATCTTAAAAGTTTGTTTTTAACATCTTTCAGATTTTCTGCCTCACACTTAGAACAGACTGTAAATAAAGATGGACGACATGACAGATCCCTGAAAGTGAAGCCAAACAATCGCCCCCTGGTGGGTGACTGCTGTAAAGCGTGTCTCCTCCATGTTAGCAGACGGGACATGGACCAAACTAAAGACTCAAAGATGTTTCTGATTTCAGGTCGTTCTTGTCTCACGGATGTTTGTTCAAGTGTTTCTGATCGGTTTGGTTTTCACGGGCTGAGACGCCACGAGATGATTGACAGCTCGGACTGACGCCTCATTGGTCGAGTATAACCTCGATACCGCAGCTCCACGCTACGATTTGTATATTTTTGCTTCTTTGCTGGACGGTGGGACGACGTAGAGACGTGTCTGTGTCCATCTTTATTTACAGTCAGTGGTTTTAACACACGACAGACGGGAGGACACAAAGATCCTCATGAAAACATAACGGAGACGTTGACAAACTAAATGGATCAAGACGTGTTCTGACGACAGGAAGGAAAAGCTTCGGAGCAGTAATGAATCTGAAACCGCTGAAACCTCACGCACACGCGTGTTGTGACGGTGTGTAAACAGACGACACAGACGAATCTGAGCTGTTCAGAGAAAACTGTAGACTTCAGTCTGATCAGTGCAGAGATCCTGTTTCCTGTGTGTGTGTGTGTGTGTGTGTGTGTGTGTGTGTGTGTGTGTGTGTGTGTGTGTGTGTGTGTGTGTGTGTGATGACAGCATAATGTTGACCCCCCCCCCATGTCCCACATACATACAGTACATACATACATTAAGTCCCGTTTCCCTGTGTAAACATCCATTCCACTAGTCCTACAGCTACGATGAGGAAACAGAAGAGAGGACGACGAAGAGGAGGAGGAGCAAGAAGAAGATGAAGAAGAGGAGGAGGAGGAGGAAGAGGAGGATGTGGAGGAGAAGCGGTGAGAAAGCAGAGAAAGGCCTCGTTCCCCTGCCGGCTGTGGAAAGCTGGAGCGGTTAGCTGAGTCTGCGGTTGTGCTCTGTGGCGCCTGAGTGAACTGTGCAGTTTCTGGCAGTTTAGTGTTTCCTGTTTCAAAATAAAAGAACAACTTAAAAGTAAAGCGCAAGTAGAGAAACATAAAAAAAAGAAGAAAAAGAAATGGGTTAAAGAAAAAAAACAAGAGAGCAAAGTATTAACACTGCAACGATGAAAGGAATGATACAGACTCGTCCTTTCTCCTTTTCCGTCTTTGTTTTTCGGTTTTTCTTGTTTTTTATCTATAGACAGTGATTTCCATCGCCATGGGTTTGGGGAATGTGCGCTGCCATGGCAAATGTATGAGAAAGAAAATCTCTTTTTTTTTTTGTTTGTAGGTTTTTTTTTTTTGTGTTTTTCTTTTTTTTTGAGTGAACCACGAGCCATGCACTTATTCTCGACTAAGAACGACCCCTCACGACCCAGAACCCGCCCGCCCTCTCCCAGAAAAAAACAAAACACCCTGTCGGTATGATACGAAACATCTGCACACGTAAGGCAACATTTTTGGTTTTTTTGTTCCCTAAAACGGCTCTTTCAAACCAAGTGCAAAAAGTCAAAAGAAGAAGGAGAAGAGGAGGAGGAGGAGGAGGAAGAAAAGGACAGAAACAACAAACAAAAACAGATGAACGCCACCTGGGTCGACAACTTAATACTGACGGAGAGAAAGAAATAAATAACAAAAACATTGCCTTCTGCAGTAAATTGCGCTGAAAATGTAGGAGACTTATTTTTTAGTGTGGGGAGACCGGCTGGAGTCTCTCCCACTGTGCAAAAACCTCTTTTAAAGTCCCTAAAAAGACTTTTCCCCGTCTGCGAGGAGGCAGAGAAGGAGAAAAAGAGGGGAGACTGGTTTTCTTTTTTTTCCTTTTTTCCTAAAATGGCTACGTGTTTTCCTCAAAATGGCCACGAATGGGGACGACACTGGCTGGCTGGGCCGGAGCGCTCACTCCCGCCCGCTGGCTGAGTAGGAGAACTGTGGGAAATGAGGCCTCCGCTCGTTGTCCGCTGCATCCATCCCGTCCTCATCGTCTGCAGAGACAATCAGACGACAACACTTCAGTTGATGACCAAAGAAATGTCACGTATACTTCCTCGAAACTTCCCGACAGAAATTCTCTGAGAATAATAACATGACAAAGTTATTTACAGAGATTTGGTGTCCTTAAAGGATTCAGTGACCTCTAGTGGAGAAGTGGCAGCTGAACACCCTTCACCCTTCCCTTACACACTGGACCCTTAATGTTTCACCACTTTTATGGCAAAATAAATAAAACAACCAGAGTGTTCGAACGTCATCACAGGAAGTCGGAAGCATCATTTAGATTTACAGGTTTTAAAAACTAAAGGTTGTTCACATCGCTAAAAATAAATTGCTAATATCTCTATCAGAGACGTGACAAACTGGAAAACTCATTTCAGAGTGTGACAGAAGAAGAGTCAAATGAACATTAATATAACGACGACCTGACTCAACCTCGTTTTTAAAATTTCAACGTATTTAAGCCTAAAATTCAAATCTTGGACTTTTGAGGACCCTGTGTTTGGTGCGGATTAAAACCAAATTGAGGATTTTCAGACGTCATTACATTTTTCTGGCGGAGTGATGGTGATGGTCTGTGCTGTGAACTCCTCGTCGAAGTAGCGCGTGTCCGTCTCCGAGCTGACCTGGGGCTGGAAAGGTGGGACGAGCTGGAACAGACAGGAAGCAGGTGAATAAACCGCAGATGAAGAAGTTATCGTTTTGTTTCTGTGCTGAGTGAAACATGTCTGACTTTCATCCACATCAATAAATAAAGCTCACAGGTTTCATCTGACCTTCTGAACCAACAATTTTAAAATCTCATCAGGACTTTCCTGGTAAAATAAATTAAAATGAATAAAAACAAAACAACTAAAGTAAATGAACTTAACAACTGAATTAAAAATATCTGAAGTGGTTTTGCAGGAAGGAGCAAAGACTTTGTCTAGTTCAGAGAAGTTCAACAGTCCAGTTACACAGAAAGAGTGAACGAGTCTGTTTATTGGACACGGACGTGTTTGGAGGTTTTATAAATATGAGCTCTTTTTTCTTTGCCTGTCTATTTTGGAGTTTTCAGCCAGACGTCTTTTGAGAAATGAGGTAACCCTGATCCCAGAATATCTCAGGTACACTGTCTGAATAAATTACAGCTGAAGATAAGATGACGCCCGGCAGCTAAAGCCCGCTCTCACCTTCTTGTCGTAGACGTCCTGCCAGTCGATTGTGCCAAAGAAACTGTGTCGCATGATCTCCTTCGCGTCATCCGGTCCGCCGCCCAGTCTGCCAACGAACGCAGGGAGAAGAAGGAGAAGACGTTGAAGTCAGACATCAAATGCTGCTCGAACAAAGTCTCCATCAATGGGACCAGAATATCCACCTGCTACTTATCCCAAAATAACTTGGAGGGTGAGCGAGTTCGCTGCGTGAAGCAGGAGTAGCCTCTTTACGCCGTGTTCGTCGTTTGAGACAGAAAGGGCCTCAGGGATAATCAGAGCGGGAAATAAACAGCAGCCGCCAGCCGCTGTCGCCTAAACAGCGCATTTACTGAATAACAACATTTTTTACTTCCTGCGTGTCAACAGGCCACGAAGGACGACCTCTAGAAATCTTTGTTTTTATCTGAGCTGGGGGAGATTATGATTCCCATCAGGCCCTGGTGCAACACAGTGCCCCCAGGAGGTGACGTTCGCGGTCAGGGCGAGAGGTTAAAGATCTGCAGCTGACGTGGAGGGATGGAGGGATGGAGGGATGGAGGGACGGAGGGATGGAGGGACGGAGGGATGGATCATAATATACAAACACGTCTTCTATCTTGACGACCACATTTGTTTCCTTTGTTCAAAAAGGTTTAGTGGGTTTGTCGCAAACATTTCCACTTTTATCAAATAGAGATGATAAGAAACAAGGAGAGAGAGAGAGACGGGGACGAAGTCACAAGGCCAGACTCGAACCGGAGACGTCCTAACCCCTGACACCACCTCGTGTCATCAGATACCGGACGATCATTAAGTGAAGTTAAACAACAAGTTAAAACTCTGGTGTTGGTGAAGGCTGTGAATCTTCCTCTACAATCCCATTTAAATTCCAATTCTTTCTACCTGTTCTCAATGAAATCTTAAATAAACGTGTTATTATTTCTTTTATTGTGACGGCGTGTGAAACCCACTGCTCCTCTGGGTCTTGTGTAACTTTCCTATTTCCTGCTCCGGCTCCCTCACGTGAAGCTGTGTGAGGATTTCTGAATGAGCAGGAACTTCTACCTCAAACGTCATGAACTAACACCAGAGGTCGGGTTTTTCAAGTACACCCGGAACAAACCTCCAGAGACTACACAATGGAGCTCATCAGGGTCTCGGGGGAAGCACATATCTGTCTGCTCAGGAGGTAAAGCGCGTCATCCACCAATCAGAAGATCAGAGGTTTGATTCCCGGCTCCTCCAGCCTAAAGCCTAAATCGCCCTCGACAGCTGCGAATAGAAGCTTTGTGACTCGAAAAACCCGTAATGATGCTGCATGTTTGTTTCTTGATTGTGGCCGAGGTGTTTGACTACGTGTCTCTGGCTCGAGTCTGGTCGGGGACGTTTCTTACCCAACGTCAACGTTCTCTGTCTCCTCTCATCTCGGCACAATGTCACACTTTCCTGGTGGTAGTTTGTTTTCTCTGTTTTCCGTGTCCGTACCGTTTGTTGGGGTCCTTGATGAGCAGTCCCGACAGCAGCGACTTGGCGTCGGCCGACAGGGTTCGTGGGAACTTGATCTCCTCCATGAGGATGAGCTCAAACAGCTTCTCGTGGTCCTGGTTGTAGAACGGCAGCCGGCCGCACATCATTTCATACGTCACCACGCCCAAACCCCACCAGTCCACCGCCCGCCCGTAGTCGTTGTCCTCCAACACCTGATGACAAGTGATAGACATATTATTACTATTATGATTAACATGAGGTTCACATTACATTCGCTCCTCACTGCTCGTTTCCTAATTAACTTTCCCTTTATTTTTTTAATATCTAAAATTAAATTGTGACTTAATATTCAAATCTGTTTTTCAACATTCCCTGAGAGTCTGTTGTAGTAACCGGATTTAACCATTATGCATCTGCTGATTGATTCAAACATCAGACTGAGGGAATTCTTAAAACCCAAGTTTCTCTTTCGAATCCTCTTAATGTAGAAAAAAACAAACATCACAAGCTTCACCAAGATCCACTTTAGAAGAAGTGAAATTAGTTACAGACGTTCCACTAAAGAAAACACGCAGCAGCAGCTGGAGGAACTGCGTCTGAAGGAACTTCCACTTTGGTTTTAACGTGCTGCGGTTGGTGGTCGCTGCTCTGTGACAGATTCAAACACAGTCTGACGTTTGTGTTGAGACAAACGGTGATGAGGGGGAGGTGTGTCTGAATCACGACTCAGTGTAAGAAACTCCTGAAACAAACATGCATGTTGCTGCTCTGTGTTGGCTGTGACCTCTGACCTCAGGAGCCAGGTATTCTGGTGTTCCGCAGAACGTCTTCATGGTGGCAGTGTCGGTGATGCCTTCTTTGCACAGGCCGAAGTCGGTGATCTTGATGTGACCGTCTTTGTCCAACATGAGGTTCTCCAGCTGACGAGGAGAACGAGTGGAATATGAAAAATGTCTCTCACATCCAATAAGTTTCCGTACGTTTACAGACGTTTACGGTGAAAACGGTGGACGTCATTTACCTTCAGATCACGATAAACGATCTTGGCAGAATGTAGGTAGTCTAGAGCTGAGACGATCTCGGCGCCGTAGAAACGGGTGCGGTCCTCTGAAAATACTCTCTCTCTTGACAAGTGGAAAAACAACTGCAAAAGAGAGAAAAGAGTGATCACATCTCAGGACGGACGTTAAAACCAGGTCTTTGTAACTTATAACACTGGGCTGAAGCAACAGACAAAGAAGAATAACCACCAACCAGTTGAGTTTCAGGCTACAGACATTTTAATTCCAGACTCATATGAGGTCAGTGTGACCATTGACCTTTGACCACCACTGACGTTTAATCAGTTCCAGTGACAACTGGTCAAAATCTGAAACTAATTCTCTAAAAACAGACCTGAGACTTGAGATATCGTGTTCAAGACATGATGTGTGAGGTCAACGTGACCTTTGACCGCTCACCACCCAAATCTAATCAGTTCGTCCACGAGTCCAACTGAACAGTCTGAACTAGATTTAAAGAGATTCCCTCGAAGAGTTCTTGAGAGACAATGTTCACAAGAATGGGACGGAGGGACAACCTGAAAACAAAACGTCTTTGGCCTCTGAGTGTCGCTGGCATGACAACGTGCAAAACAACCTTCGACCACGGTGATTGTAAACTTTAAATCACAGGAAATAACATCGATGCCATCGTCAGAAACAAGTGAGCGCTCACCTCTCCTCCGTTGACGTACTCCATCACGAAGCACAGCCGATCCTTCGTCTGGAACGAGTACTTCAGAGACTGAAACACATCATGTAAATACTTTCTCACAACTGCTCCTTCCAAAGCATCATGTAACTGCCATGTACTTCAGTACTTCACGAGAGCCGCCACAGTGATACTCACAGTTAGGAATGGATGCCGGGTATTTTTTAATACTCTACTTTCTGTTAGTGTGTGAGCGACTTCATCCTGCGGTAAAAGAGAAGAGTGATCGGTGAGGAGGCGACAGCAGCTCGTCTGCGGCCAGACCGTCAGTTTCAGTCTAAAGGTCGAGGATGGAATTTGAAGTCGCTATGACGACAATCAGGAAACTGATTCTTAGAGTTACATGCCAAGAGTCAGACACTGGAGGAATTTCAGTTCAAATTTTAATTTCTTGAATGATTTGATCGATTGTCTGTCATTTCCATCCAGTGACAAAAAATAAAGACATTAACGTCGGATGTGAAACTGGTTCAATGTGTGCAGCACGTTTTTTAATAAATGGTCAAAACAAATATTTCTTTTTAATGATCATTATAATTATTATTCTACTGCACATAATACGTGTTTGCATCGTCTCTACTTGCAGCCACGACTGTTACGTGTTACGCTGCAGTGAAAAAATTAGGTAACAGAGTAAAAAAACGTGACGGGAGCAGAAAACAACAGAGGGTGAATATAACTTTTCAAACCAGAGAGAAAAAGTTCCACAAGCAGCAAAAACAACAAATAGAAGCTGATGAAACAATTAAAAAAAAGACCTTGGCTATTATGACTTCTTTCTTCAGGATCTTCATGGCGTAGTAGGTGCCGCTCGCCTTCTCCCTCACCAGAATGACTTTCCCAAAAGTGCCTTTGCCCAGAAGCTTCAGATAGTCAAAGTCATTCATTGTCTGGACAGAGAAACAGAAGTGTGGTGTGAAGGAACCAACACTAACGACGCTCACACTCTTCACTGTGACGTCCAGCGTGGACACTGTCACGCTTCAACCTTTTACTTGTGTGGCTGAAACATTTTGTGTTTTCAGACGTCGCTGTGGTGACTCTACTGTAACTGCATCATATATAGTATTTGTGATATATCTGCAATCTAATCTCTGCGTCGAAACAGGCGCTTCAACTTTCTTCCAAAGAACCTAAAGCACCGCATATTGTCTCTCCCTCAACCAATGACAACACGGTGTCAGCCCCCGGCGAGAGACGGTGGTGAAAGAGTGAGAGAAATGTGGACGAATAAATAAATAAATACAGAAACCGCTGATAACTAGGGAGAATCGTGATTTCTCTTTTTTCCAGAATGGTGCGGACGTAATATTTACACTTACATTAGACAAAGAACGACGGGAAATATCATCAACACGAAAACGTTGAGGTGATTTCAGTTGGTTAAACAAACTGGAATAAATATTTTAAATGTTTAACTTGATCGACACAGAGGCGAGTGATGAGCTGTCCGTCACCTTTCGTTTGTAGTGGCTGATGGACGTGTCCATCTCCTCCTCGTTGACGTTCTCGATCTGGGAGGTGGGGCTGCACAGGATTCCCTCCTCCTCCTGTTTGGCCAGAGACTCTGCGACCATCTGAATGGCCTCGGCCCACTCGTCCCTGCAGGTCACAGAATCAAACACCAGCAGACGTGCGTTATTGCAAAAATGTGGCTTCAGACTTCGGTTAGAGGGAAGTTACTGTTTTCACATATTCACACAAAGAGACGTCCGCTGAACAGGAAACACACACATGATGTCACCAAAGACAGTGAGGTATGATCATGCACAACCAGACGACTGCAGTTTACACTGGTCTGTGTTCCGCCGTATGGGAGAACGCAAACATCCGAGTCACAGGCTCCGAGTTAAACTTTGGATAATGTCCGAATGAGCCTACGTGAGAATAAAACAAAAACTCTGTGGTTTCCACAGCAGAACTCATACGTTACATCCTGCCTCTGCCTGTTTCTGTATTTTCTCAGACAAAGTCACAAAAGGAGACGACGTGCATGAATCAGAAAAACATTAGGAAACAAGTCTTAATGCAGTTATTGTACATACAATAATATTAATGATAAATAAAACAATATATATTATGTTGTGTTGTGGAACGAAACAGTTCGACAGTTGGCGTCCAGCCTCAGCTCCACACCCCTGCTTCCTGTCTTTCTTCTTACTGTGTTGACTGAAGAGAATTTAACACAAACAGAGAGCCTGGGATTTATTTTGTATTTATCTGCCTCTAACGTTTGAGCTTTCTGATGTATTGGTGGTCAGTCCAACTCCTTCTTACTCTTTTATTTATTATGTCAAAACACAAGTAGCCAGCGGACACTGGTGTGAGGAGAGCAGCTGACGCGTCTGAATTAAGAAAATAAAACAAAACAGAAAGACGCACAAACTCAAAAAGCCTGAAACCCGCCGACGACCTGAAAACTTAATTTAACTTGAGTTTCTTGAGCTAAATGAATCCATCACAGAGTTTCTGCAGGTTTCACCAGTTCAAAATCTAAGACCTGGTTCATGTATAAGTATTTATTTATAAATATTCTTGCAGTATTGAGTAGTGTGAAGTTCTTTTCCAGTATTTATAAGCACCGCCATTTTTTTAAATGAAACTGGAAAATTAAGTTTTGTAAAATAAATGATTTTTTATTTTTAAATCACACGATTTATTTGTCTTCTTGTTGATTTATGCCAAAGACCGATGCGTCTCAGGAGGACGGAGGCTCACCTCTCGTCGGGCGTGTCCACGTGAAAAGTCCTCTCGATGACGGTGGTCCACTGCAGACAGCGGATGATGAAGGTGTTTGGCTTGGGCCGCTCCGTCTTCATCAGCTGACATTCTGGAAGTCACACAGAGCGACGGATCTGTAGACATTCATTTTCAAACGTTTATAAATAATGTGTGACGATACGATGTGAGCGGCTCACTTGCTACAGAGAAGTTGTTGAGCGGATAGGCCAAGTCCGAGTCCTGTGGTTTGTCCTTGTAGCCGATGAAAGAGCCGTCCGACTTCAGCAGGAAGTAGCGCGGTCGCCAGTTCTTGATGTACTCACCTGGAGGGGGGGAGGGGACACAGACAGGTCACTCACCTGTGTTCAGACCTGATTATCATTTTCATTATTTATGTTTTCCTCTTTAAACAAGAGCGTTGTCTTTCAGTTTGAGAAGACTCGTCGATTTCACATTCATTCGTTCTGCTTGAGCTCAAAGTGTTCGCAAGTTTCTCAAAGATGGTTTCTGTCTCTTTAGGTAGTCCTCATCACATTGATGTTTTGTTTTTAATTTGTTGATGTGAAAACAGGCTGCGACGTCATGATTGACAGCTGAGACTGACTCATGATTGGTCGTTACCACAGCTCCATCCCACGATCATGAAGGCACAGACTCCAAAAGGAAAAGATGGCAGCGTTTGTATCTCAGATACTTTGGCTACATTTTTGTACAACCAGAAAAAGACAATCCACAAAACGTCAACATACAAAAATAAAGCCTGCTGTCAAAAACAAGCATTTTGCACCAGATTTAAATTTCTATAAAAAAAAACATCCCAGACGTCCCAGAGACACGTTCAGGGCAGTTTTTCTGAGACGTCTGTTTTACTGGGGACTGAATTATAAGAGAACACAAAGGTGCAATAAACAATTCAGGGACTTGTGGGGGCCAAAGAGGAAGGAACCAGAGTGTTAGGTCATCCTCTGTATGCTCATAGTGGCGCAGAGAAACTTCCCCCAGTGTGCCAGCCAACAGCTCTGAGCAGACAAACACACCTCCAGCACACACACACACACTAACAGACACACACACAGAAAGCAGTGTGGGAAACAACACAACAGCCAAGTGCGGCTCGGACTGGGCTGCAGGCCGGCAGAGCTGCCTTCTCTGCTCGCAGGTAAACAACCATTGTTTGGAAGAGCTGTTCTTCAAACTGACAGCGCGGCTCAGGCCATGTCCACACTGAGCGGGACAAAAACTCCTTTCAACAAAAAAAACCTTCTGATCGACTGCATCTGAAAACGCAGGTTACGTTTATTCACCGTTCCCAAATGATCCTGTTAGTTTGCTCAGATTCGTCGGCCGCTGTGTGAGAGTCAAGCAGGATTCCTCACCAACCTGAATCTGTTTCTGTCCAGTCATTAATCATCGTTCCGTTTGATCGACGTCACAGTGCAGCAGTGCATGAACTTCAATTCCCCCGATTTCACAGGTCGGATTCATGAGCCACAATCATATCAAGTGTTTCATAACCACCAAGATCCAAAAGTCCCTTAAATACAATCGAGCATCAGTCCTCTGAACGTGTCTGATCAAGATCCATGAACTGTTCTGAAAAACAGCTCACGATATAAAAGAAAGTGAATCTGGTCGAGATCCACGTTAAAGATTTAACGAGTTCGTTCTTTCCCTGTGTTTTGTGGGAATGCGTTTTACAGTTTGTGTGTAATCCTGCACACAAACAAAGTAGAATGCTACTCAGGAGGACACAAACCTTATGAAGCCACATTTGAATTCTCTAGATCTCGGTTTTTATATCGTACGATAAGATGTGACTTTGTAGAACTGGTCAGTGCTGGTTACCGTCTCCGTAACATATTCTGATGTGCGTGCTGCTCATGCTCTCGTCAATAATGTTTTTACCGTCCACACAGACAGTCAGACGTTATACTTTAAGCTTTCACTCTTCAGTCTTTTTTGCCCGTCACTCAGAATCTGCTGCATGTGAGAGCGACGATCCAGCGCGTCCACATGCACGGAATGGATTCTGTGGGAAACGCCGCGGAGAAAGTGAAACAAAATGCCTGGATCTGCCCATTTATCGAGATTCTTTCCTGACCAATTCCATATCCCTCCACCAAGTTTGGTGACAATCCGTCCAGTGGTTTCCTGCTAAAACGTAAACATGGCCTGGGCAGGGGGAGATATAAGAGACGACCACAGCAGAACCCTCCTCACCTCTTTTCTGGACCCAGCCTTCCTTGACGACGTTCTGGTCGCTCATGGTGGCTTCTCCTGGGCGCCTGCTCTCCCAGTTCTCCCAGTGTGGTGGGCGTGAAGGGGCAGCTGTTGGATGGGCGGCGGGACAGCGGGTTCGGGTGAAGCTCAGTCAGCTGTCCGTCTGACCGCTCGACCTCCGACCTACCTGCGCCCGCTCTCTCACCTGACCTCAGATCTGTCGTCTGTTCTAGGAGTCTGAAGCTCCTCTGTCTCTCTCTCACTTTGCCACGATCACGTTCTCTTCCCTCCTCTCGTCCCGCCGAACCAACCTCACTTTCCTTTTGATGCTTTCTGTCTTTCTCACCTCTTCTAGTCGTTACTCCCCCCTTCTCTCTTTTTCTCTCTCTCTCCCTCCCTCCCTCCTTCCTTCGTGCCCTCTGTTTCACACTCCCTCACTCTCTCCAACTTCTTCTTCTTCTTCTTCTTCTCCTCCTCCTCCTCCTGTGTTCAGGCGCTCCGGTGGTGAGTCAGCCTGGAAGGAAACGGAGGCAGAGAAAGGAGTAAAAACAGAGAGAGCGGGTCAGTGGATCGTTTCCCTCGTCGCACAGCGAACACAGCAGGTCACCACTCATTGTTCAGAGCCTTCACACACTTCCTGCTCCCTTACCTCCTTCTATCCTTCCTTTGCTCCTTCCACTTTCATTCCATCCCCTCTTTTCCCCCTTCTTGAGCTCACCCCTTCACTAGGCCTCACTTATATCTCTTCATACCCTTCACCCTTTCATATTTTCTCCCCCAGTCCCTGTTTCTTCTCTAAACATTTCCTTTCCCAACATTTTGCCTCCTCTTCTCCCTCCTTCGTTTCTTCTATGCCTCCTTTTCCATTCCTCCTTAAAATCGTTCACATCCTGCTCATCTCTTTACTCATTAATTCCTTCTGTCGTTCCATATTGCCTCCCCCATTTCCTTCTTTTCCTCACTTGTCTGTCATGACTTAACTTCTTTTCCGTAAACTTTTTTACTTCCTTCCTTGACAAGGTCTTTCACCTCTGTGTAGTTCCTCCCTCTTTCTCACCTTTTCCCTTCCCTTACCTAAAATCTTTCCTTCCCCCTTTTTCCTCCTCACCTCACTCACCCTAATATTTCCTTCTCCCTCTCTCCCTCCCTCCCCCATTTCCATTTATTCCCCATTTTCTGTGTTGACTTTAAGACTTTTCTGTAAACTTTATACCTCCTCATCCTCTCCTACCTTCCTCCCTCTTTTTTCCACCTTCTCTTTCCCTCACCTAAAGTCTCTCCTTCCTTTATCCTCCTCACCTCAGTACCTTCTCATTTTCTCCCCTCCCTCTCTCCATCAGTCCTTCTCCCCCATCTTTATAACCTTTTCATCATTCTTCCTTCCTCCATTACCGCCCTTCCTCTCTCTTTTCACACCATCTACCATTACCCTGACTCCTTTTCTCTTTCCCTCCCATGCTCCTTTTTTTCATTTCCTACCACCTCTTCTCCTCCCTACTTGTCTGGCTCCCTTTTTCCTTCCCTTGTTTCCTCCTTCATCCTCACAGAATTCCTGCACCTCCCTCCTTCAGGAGGCTCCTTCCTTTCCTCTTCGCATCGTTGATCCCCTCACATCCTCCTGTCCTTCTATCCCCCCTTTGTTCGCTCCTTTCTTCACTAGCTCCTTCTCTCACTCCCTCCTCCTCCCTTCTCTCCATCAGTGTTTCACAAACTACTTTTCCCTCTTCTTCCCTCTCCTTCTCTTCCATCTTTACGTCACACCTTCACTAGCTCCTACTTTCCTTCCCTTCCCTCTTCCTTTCCTCCTAACATTTGGTCCATCTCTTCTTCACTCACTCCCCCTCTCTCTGTCACTCCTCCACACCCCCACAGAGAGGGTCAAAACAAAATAGACAAATAGAGTTTTACAATAAAATGTTAAAAAAATAAATACACGTCAATGAAACAAACAAAGGGACGATGATTCAGGGATGATTCAGACGCTGCACGTCTCATACATACCATGTTTTTTATATTGTACTGATGTCATTTCATCGTGACATCATCATGACGCCATTAATACCACATGATGACGAATGATTGGTTCATTTAGAATAAGCTCTAGATTGTGTCTCTAATTCTATTGGCTGCTAAATTTAAATCATTACTTCACTATATGACGTCATTTCGAGATCTTGTAAACTCACTCAATCATCCTATATGATGCAATGGTTCCTGGAAACCTGACTTCCTTTTCTCAGTTCTTCGTGACCTCATTGATCATCTGGAATCACTTCCTGATCAATTTCAGCTTTTCAGAGCTTTGTGTGTTTTTGCTGTTAATATTTTTACGATTTCGACCGATTTAGTCCAAAGATTAATCATCATCTGGATCTTTATCGAGGGAAACAGGGTGATGTTAAATTCCAGGCTGGTTCATAAAGCACGTCGCCTTGTCAGCCGTGTCACTTCTGTATTTAATGTATCTCGCTCGGCCCCCTGCACACAGACGGGACACTGAAGAGGTTGCATTTGCATCATTTCAAAAACAGAGCAGATAACAGACCCAGGGCCCCGCTTCACCAGACGTGCAGGCCGCGCTAAATATCAGAAAATCTTTCAATAATCAAAACAAAAACCCAAACACGCTGCATGTGATGCAGGTTAATCACTTAATCGATCCAACAGATACGCTTCTTTTTGTTTAGAGTCATTTCTTCGGTTCCTTAGTTTCTATGACAACAAACTGGACTGTCGGCAGAGAAAATGTCTGAACGTCACAATGGGCAACTTTCATTTGCTGACGGCTAGTCGATTAATCAAGAGAATAATGGGCAGAATAATTAAACTAAAATCAACCAACACATTGTAATTCTCTAATTTGTCAGTGAAAATTGTTTGAGATTTTGTCAACATCTGTATCCACGAGCAAGTAACAGGCTCCTTATCAATACTCAGGGTTCAAAACTCACCTCCTTCAACCCCTGTCCCCTTTCTCCCTCATTGTTGATTACCCGTTCCCTCCGTCTCTTCCCTCACTCCTCTCACAACCTTTTTACATTTCTCCCCTACAAACATCCTCTTCACCTTCTCAGTACACATGTCCGTCAAATGCCCCCTCAAGCACAGACAGACAGCGACGTGTGAGCGCACCTCTGTTTTACCGCAGTCTTATTTCTTATGTTTCCAGAGTGCAGATCTGCTAAAACTTCTCTGAAGCTGAACACAACTCAGTCATTGAGAGATCAAATCAAACAATCAGGAGACAACAGTGCAGCTCAATATTCAGCAGCCAGAGAGCTGACTGGGTGATCGTCTGTGTACATATCGAGGGAAACATGGAGTGAATCTGTTTTAATGGAGGACAAGGACACTGAGAACCAACAGCCCCCAAAATCAACAATTGAACATCAGGACTGTCTTCAAATTCATTCTTAAAACGCTTCAGACAAACATACTCTGATTTCCAGTTGCAGTATTTTAGGTATCAGAGTTTCAGGGCTCGGTGAACGGTTCCTCAGACCAATCACAGGAAGTAGAGACCGCACTAAACAATAGAAGAAGAAAAAGAAGAAGAGGAAGTAGCTGCAGTCTTCACCTCCAACAATATAATGTTTGAACCACGAGGACGCTCATTTGTTGCATTCGAACTAGTGTGGAGTACTGCAGTACTGTAGTACTGTGGAGTATTGCAGTACTGTGGGGTACTGCGCCTGAAGGTGCTGATGCTGGGAGTGATACCATCGTGGTGTTACCATGGCAACCAAATGAAGCGCTTCATTCAAACAGAAAGACTTCTACTCGCCCCAGTGACAACACGCCGACGTCAGACGCACAACGTCTACAAACCAGTTTCTACGATGAGGAGAGACAGAGGTCTCTGTCACGTACAATATGAGATTTCTAAACAGCTGAATGACACAGAGGGAGAAAGAAGCAGCGTCCACACCTGTTCAAAGGATCTTTAACTTCTGTTTCCCGGAGGTCAGGGCTTTTCAGGCTTTAGCTGTTCGACACTTGTTCACGACGTGAGCTGCATATTGAAATGTCGAAGACTGTACGCGCTGTTCAACAAACTTCCCAGCGAGGCCGGAGCAATACGTCTGCACGAGTGAAGATATCGAGGTAAAGAAATCTCGTCACGCAGAGATTAAAAAGAACAGACCGTGTTCCTACGTTAGAGTACACGTTAGGCGAGAAAAAACTCCCGATATAAATATATAAATATGTAATGGTGTCAGGTTTTAAAAACAGAATCATTAATTTGGAGACCAGATGTTGAGATCACATAATCATGATACGATTCTGTCAAAGAACAACATCAGACTGCTGCTCTGCCGCTGTTCCTCATGAATTTAAAAGGAATCCAGCGACAGTGTGTCACATCACATTTTGTTTTTTTAAATATTTCGTCCGCACACGTCTGGTACTTTTCTAAAACCCCTGTATGTCTATATTCTCCTTCTGTGATTGGAAGGTGTGACACAAATGTTCAGTCGTAGCTGTGCCCCAGTGAGTCATGAACTTATCACGTATCACAGAGAGGCCTCCCTCATGTGATAACCTCCATGTCCTCCTCCTGCTCCTGTTTAACAATGAAACATGTCTTTTTTTTTTTTATATATATATATGGAAGTGTCCTTCGAGCTGGTTTTTTCTCCAGCAGCATGTTTCACCTCGTCGCTGCTCATGTTTCCTGTATAATTGAATAGATGATGAGTAAAGATGACATCCCTGTGAAGACTGTGAGTCACAGTGAGACAGTGAGGATGGAGGGAGCTGCACATGTTGTGATATGGTGGCAGACACATTCTCCATCAATGGGGGGGGGGGGGGGTGAAACAAGAGTGAGCCCCCAATGACAACAAAAACAATGGCTGACAGGAGCAGCCGCTTCCAGGGAGCCGGTGCAGAGCTGCGGCCCTCGGTGCTCCTGACACCCCCAGCCCCGGCAGGCGGGCCTCTGGTCCCCGGGCCACGGTTCGGGTCCAGCCCCGCACACAAACAAACAAACACCGACAACAACAGCTTTTGTTTCAAGGGCGTGTGGTGTCATTAACCGTTACATAACTACATCCGCTCGCTGGGCTCCATTATGGTTTAATGGCGAGTGAGATGTCTGGCGGTGCCTCCCGGTACCGATTAGTCACCGTGAGCGGCGGCAGACCGGCCCGGTGAGCAGCAGCAGCGGCGGCGGCCGGCTCCGGGACACGGTGGTGTGCGGCGGGCCGGTGTGAGGCGGCTCGGCTGCAGGAGCCAGGGATGCTAGCGGGGGGTGCTGCTGCTGCTGCTGCTGGAGGGGGGGTGGGGGTGATGCTACAGCTAACGTTAGCCGGCTGGAGGCTGGTTAGCATAGCAGGCAGGCGGCGGGGCCGTGCTCATCGTCTCGGGGGTTTTATTGAGTGAACCCGGGCAGGGACGCGACGCTTCTGGAGGGACCGGGGGAGGAGGGGGGAGCGGAGGGAGGTCAGGGTGGGGGAGAAAACAGGGGGAGGTTGGGGGGGTGGGGGGGTGTCGTCCATCGGGGAGATGGGCCGAGGCCAGACGGACACGGTTCCGCTCCCTCCCCTCCCTCTCGCTCTCTCCCACGGAGGCGGCAGCATCCCGGCGGCGCATCCCTCCCAGACGGGCGGATGACGAAGCAGCAGCAGCGGCGGCGGCGGCGGCGGCAGCAGCCCGCTAACGGCGGCTAGCTAGCGTGCTAACCTCCGCTCCCACCCGGACACGAACCCGCTCCCCGCGCCGCCCCGAAAGCGACGACCCCGGCCCCGCTTCTCCTCCTCCGCCTCGGTCCCCGCGAAACACCCTCCACGTCCAGCCCGACAGCGTGAGAGCGGGTAATTAGAGAATATTCACCTGGTGGTCGAAGAATGACGGGGATGCCCCCTCCTCCTCCTCCCGCTGCTCCTCTACGGGCACTGGAACATCCGACGGAGGACCGTCCCTCAGCGGCGAACACGGGAGGAGGACAGCGCTGGATCCATGGCCGCCGGTGACCGTGAAGCCCGAAACAGGAGGCGTCTTCTGCGGGTGCGTGTCTCTGTGCGTGCGGGTGTGTGTCCCGGACAGACTGCGGCGGCTCGCAGACAGACACACGGACGGACAGACGGACCCGCTCGGCTCCTGCTCCTCCGCAGCTCCGCCAGGAAACGTCGCTTCGCTTCGGCTCCGCGTCACGTTCACTGGGAGGACTCCTGCTGCGTTCAGGGGCAGTCGGACATCACAGCACCGGCGACTCAACGGGACACATTCAGGGGGGGGGGGGGGTCACTGTGTACATGACGCACACGCACGCACACACGCACACACACACAGAATAACTAAACAATAAGTGTGCGTGTCAGAGCTGCAGCTAACAACCCCCCATGTCACCATTACTGCCTTTGTTTGTCTTTATTTTCTTGTATTTTGTATTTTAAGTTTTACTCTTTAATCTGCTGCACCATCAGTTTACAGACAGTTAGTCTAATACACAACTTTGTAAAGCTTCAGGTCTTTATCTTTAAATCTGTATTTATATTCGGCTTCAATACTCTGCCTCCGTTACTTGTGTCTGTCAATCAACTGGCACTTAAGATATCTGCACATTACTTCTTTACAGGGACAGATCTGTAGTAGTTCTTTTTGTGTGCTACTGGTATCTATCTATCCATCCATCTATCCATCCATCCATCCATCTATCCATCTATCCATCTATCCATCCATCCATCTATCCATCTATCTTTTTATTTATTCATTTCATACTCTGTATTTTATGTTGGTCTAAATCAGGGGGTCTCAAAGGGGGCAACAGGTAGAGAGTAATTTATTTTCAGTATAATTTCACCCATTAGTAACACACTGACAGAACGTATGATTATCTTTGTCTTGACTTTCATGAACGTCTTGTAATAAAACATCTAAAACCTCAAACCTTGTGAAATGGGGTCTAAAGCATAAACTGTAAATTAAAGGTTCAGTGTGTAGAGTGTAGTTTCCCCCTGGTGGCCGGCTGCAGTATACATCATAGACCTCTGTTGTGTTGGTTGGGTCAGGACTTTCTCTGGAGTTTATCTTTCACCCGGGAAGACACTATGAAGAATCTCCGGAGCATTCAGGTGAGGCAGGATGTAACGCACAGATTCTGCTGCGCCGATCCCGTGTTTTTGTTAACAGCACACTGACGGTAGATGACGTCTTTGTCGTTGTCTCATAATAACAGTTGTAGCCTTGTTTTACGTTTGATCTCGATAAATGGATTGAATCCTTTCGCAGACTGTCGCCCACACTGAGTCTGGTTCTGCTGTCTTTTCTGTCCACAGTTGTTGTGGGAACCTTTGGGGTTCTCTGTAATATTGTCAGATTTGGAACTCAATATGTAAAGTGCCCAGAGATAATGTATGTTGTGATTTGGTTAAATTCAAATAAAACTGAACTTGAGCCCCTGGTGCCTTGAGGGCACAAGTTAGTGTAGGAGCTGGGAGGCAGGACTTTTTGGGAAGAACCTGAACGCAGCATCTCTCTCCTCATGGCATCCAGGGCTTTTGTTGTCTCTCTCTCTCTCTCTCCCTCTCTCTCTCTCTCTCTCTCTCTCTCTCTCTCTCTCTCTCTCTCTCTCTCTCTCTCTCTCCTCTCTCTCTCTCTCTCTCTTTCTCTCTCTCTCTCTCTCTCTCTGTTCCTCTGTCCCTCTCATTATGTCTCTCTCTCTCTCTCTCTCTGTTCCTCTGTCTCTCTCTCTCTCTCTCTCTGTCTCTCTCTGTTCCTCTGTCTCTCTCTCTCTCTCTGTCTCTCTCTGTTCCTCTGTCTCTCTCTGTTTCTCTGTCTCTCTCTGTCTCCCTCCCCCCCTCTCTCTCATTCTGTCTCTGTCTCTCTCATTTTTAATTATAATTCACTTCTGTCTGATCCACTGCACAAACCTGCTCTTCATATTTATCCTGATGTTCTGAACCAGCAGACTGAGGACGCACAGAGACTGAGGACACACAGAGACTGAGGACACACAGAGACTGAGGACACACAGAGACTGAGGACACACAGAGACTGAGGACGCACAGAGACTGAGGACACACAGACAATAGCACATTTTATTTACTGTTATTTAGGTTGAACAAAATGTAAACCACCCCCCACCCCCTGCCTCCCTCCCTGCCTCCCTCCCTCCTGTGAATGGATGCTTTGTTTGAGGATCCTGGTCCCAGTCTGGCTGCAGGCCGACATACATGGGACTGCTGCTGCTGCTGCTTTGCATTAATCACCTGCATTAATCAATGTGAAACAACAATTCAATTTATGGATGTTGTTTAAAATAGAACAAAACAAGCAGAAGCTAAATCTACAATCCAACAAATAAAACATTAGCAAAGAGTAATTATCATTTTTGATGATTGTTATCAGTTCTTTCAAAGCTCACGCACACAACGAACATTTAACTTCAGCCAGTGTTGAATAACTGAAGGGGAATTTAAGAAAAGGTAGGATGACGTTGTGGAGGTGTGTACGTTAAAGTCAGTATTCACTCGGTCCTGATGAATCCATTTGAACTGAAGTGAACTGAGGGAGAAAGAGGAAGAGAGTGATCGTGGTTACCGGTGTCAGTTCTCTCTGTCGTCACAGTGTCGAGTTTCTCTGTCCTGAATCTGTCCTGCACCGATCATATGTGGTGTACACGCATGACGAGAACGCACACGTCAATAAGATTAGAGCAGGTGGAGAAAAAAGAACCAATTTATTTATTCAAAAAGACAAAAAAGAAAGAAAGACTGAAGAGCAACAGGACTCGAGACTGACTCCAGGTCAGCAGAGGGAAGCAGTGACTCATCTGCAGGTACAGTATCAAACATTATCTGTAGACATGATGAAGACATGATGTAGACATGATGAAGACATGATGTAGACATGATGAAGACACATTCATTTGTGAAAATCTGCACATGAAAACGTTTCGACTGGTCAGAAAAATATAAAAGATTTAATCAGTATCTTTGTTTAGCCACAGGACCGGTTATTCTTTCTGGATCTTCTCTGGTCTGGATCCTCTCTGGTCTGGATCTTCTCTGGTCTGGATCCTATCTGGTCTGGATCCTATCTGGTCTGGATCTTCTCTGGTCTGGATCCTCTCTGGTCTGGATCCTCTCCAGACCAGGTCTGGTTGTGACTCGGACTGCAGTGGTCAGTGATGGCAGGATCTGGTGTCGCTGTGAGGCTGCATGAGTTCAGAGAGTCTGGAGATGCACACGGATCAAACATGTTAAAACCTCCGTGAGTAAAGAGCTCAGATCTTTTACTTCAGTGACACAATGAAGAAATGCAGTGAGAAGTAAAAGAGGATATATTCAGTGACATCAAACTTTTAATTCCTTTTCCCTGCAGGACGTCACGTCGGGGCAGAGACGCCCGTGGCTTATATCCAGGGCAGCTGGGCCGAGTCCACACTGTCCACGCAAAGGACTGTGGGTAATAAAATGAGCTCTGATGTGTCATAATTCTCTTTTTCCTGTATTCTACCAACAATTCACCAGGTCTGAAGGACGATCAGAGATTCAATGATCGTACAGAGGTTTCACAGCTCAAGCTGCACATCAGAGGCAGACGTGAACACATGAAGTCATTATCCTGAAAATAAAACATCTGATTCATTTGTAATCACCATGTTTCAGGACTCGTCTTCACAGTGGAAGGTCTCATGACGAGTCTCCAAACCATCAGCATGAAAACTACCAGCAGAGTTTTGACATCCGGACCCTCAGGGCCCTGACTGTCCTCCGTCAAAGTCCAGCTGTCCCCGAACAGCGCCCCCATCAGACGACCTATCAGGAGGAGTTCTGTCATAGGTCCCCTCTGTTTCCTCACTGACGCTCAGTTTCACACCCAGAATAGTTTTACCTGATGACTTTTAAACACATGGACCCAAGAACCATTCAGACTATTGATGAGGCGATAAGATGGAGGGAGG
This sequence comes from Paralichthys olivaceus, assembly GCF_024713975.1. Classification (NCBI taxonomy): domain Eukaryota; kingdom Metazoa; phylum Chordata; class Actinopteri; order Pleuronectiformes; family Paralichthyidae; genus Paralichthys; species Paralichthys olivaceus. Next base: position 1,115,035 of record NC_091100.1, read on the forward strand.
AGGGGTGGAGGAGGGGTGAATGATAGATGATGGATGATGGATGATGGATGGATGATGGATGATGGATGGATGATGGATGGATGATGGATGATGGATGTTAGATGGAGGGAGAAGGGGTGGAGGGGGGGTGGATGATAGATGATGGATGATGGATGGATGATGGATGGATGATGGATGATAGATGATGGATGGATGATGGATGATGGATGATGGATGTTAGATGGAGGGAGGAGGGGTGGAGGGGGGGTGGATGATAGATGATGGATGATGGATGGATGATGGATGGATGATGGATGAAGGATGATGGATGATGGATGATGGATGGATGATGGATGATAGATGATGGATGATGGATGATAGATGATGGATGGATGATGGATGATGGATGATGGAGGGATGATGGATGATGGATGGATGAGGGATGATGGATGATGGATGATGGATGATGGATGATGGATGATAGATGATGGATGATGGATGATGGATGATGGAGGGATGATAGATGATGGAGGGATGATGGATGATGGATGATGGATGATAGATGATGGATGATGGAGGGATGATGGATGATGGATGATGGATGATGGATGATGGATGATAGATGATGGAGGGATGATGGATGATGGATGATGGATAGATGATGGATAGATGATGGATGATGGATGATGGATGATGGATGATGGATGGATGATAGATGATGGATGGATGATGGATGGATGATGGATGGATGAGTGATGGATGATGGATGATGGATGATAGATGATGGATGATGGATGATGGATGGATGATGGATGATGGATGATGGATGGATGATGGATGATGGATGATGGATGATAGATGATGGATGGATGATGGATAGATGATGGATGATGGATGATGGATGATGGATGATGGATGGATGATGGATGATGGATGGATGATGGATGATGGATGATGGATGGATGATGGATGGATGGATGATGGATGGATGATGGATGGATGATGGATGGATGAGTGATGGATGATGGATGATGGATGATGGATGGATGATGGATGGATGATGGATGGATGATGGATGGATGAGTGATGGATGATGGATGGATGATGGATGATGGATGATGATGGATGGATGATGGATGGATGATGGATGGATGATAGATGATGGATGATGGATGATGGATGATGGATGGATGATGGATGGATGATGGATGGATGATGGATGATGGATGATGGATGATGGATGATGGATGGATGATGGAGGATGGATGATGGATGGATGATGGATGATGGATGATGGATGATGGATGATGGATGATGATGGATGGATGATGGATGGATGAGTGATGGATGATGGATGATGGATGATGATGGATGATGGATGATGGATGATGGATGGATGAGTGATGATGGATGATGGATGATGGATGGATGATAGATGATAGATGATGGATGATGGATGATGGATGATGGATGATGGATGATGATGGATGGATGATGGAGGATGGATGATGGATGATGGATGATGGATGGATGAGTGATGGATGATGGATGATGGATGATGGATGGATGATGGATGGATGAGTGATGATGGTGTAAATGAATCACACATTCACACAGAATAAAAAGAACCTGCTGGACTCAATGGACTCTGTAGAAAACAGCACCATCTTGGGGCAAAATGATGCAACTGCAGTACTTAGAGGTCGAGATCACACAGACGACTGAGGTGTCCTTTCTTTGACCTCGATGGAAAAACATCACGAGATCAAGGACAAGCACGAAGGACATAAAGACTGTGGACGGTTCAGAGCGTCCTAAGTTAAAGGAGACAAGGAAAGAAGGAAGCATTGAAATCCTTTTCTCCACGTTTAGACAGTTTCATCAGCTCGTATTCTTTTCAAAACAAAACATGTGTGACAGGAAGTGGGACACATGTTTCCTGCTCAGGCCCGTAACAGCTGCAGAACCTGTTTTCATGTCAGCATGAGCGTGGCGTGTTCTTACAGGGAGAGTATGATCGGACTGAAGGGGAAACACGTCTGAGCTCAGTCACAGCTGATGAGTCCAAATATCTGATGAGAAAAGGTTCATCGCCCACTGGACAGAGGAGGGAAAGACATTCTGCCCAACAGGCGTCGTCTCCCTCCTCAGGACGATGAAGATTAACAGAGTCTATCATGAGTCCTTCACATTCATCTACTTGACAATTTAAGAATTTTAAATATGAATAAACACAAGTTAAAAAAAGAACGGGCACGCTGCCAGAGTTACAGAGAACAGACGCTCAGGGAGTGAAGGAGGAAATGTTCACACTCAAACATCAGCAGTCACTTTGATTTATGTGTAAAATGAACCTGAAGGTGAGCGCGGCGAGCTACGTGCCCGACCTGTTTGTCTCACTGCTCGACAGTGTGAGAACAAAGAGCACACACACACACACACACAGTGATGATTCTGCACAAAGTGACAGGAAATAACAAGGCGGGGAAATGAACTCTATAACTTTGTCTTAGTCTCTTTTCACGAGTGACATTAAAACAGGTCTGAATTTAACCTGATGACATTTACACTTGAGATCTGATCCCATCACGTCCGTCTTTCATTCGGTCCAAACAAAGAAGACACAGAGAACAGAAGAAGAACAGAAGATTTCAGACGTCATCAGACGTTGTTTGTATCAATGTTTCTCTATTGTTAACGTTCCTTACACTTGATTATTGCGTGTTACTTCTTATGTCTTTTTGACTCTCGCTGCTGTAATGCTGCAAATGTCCCCATAGTGGGACTACTGAAGGATTGTCTTCACTTTTCCCGGGATGCAGTGTTTTAATCAACAGTTAGTCTTAGACTGTGCATGTGTCTACCAGAGGTATTTGTAATTATATATAACAAGTTATTTTATTTAAGATTGCCTTTTAAAAACTTTATGTTGCACTTTTTTTTCCTCTGTTGATCCATCATCACTAATAAAATAATTATCCAAAGTCGGGGGACTTCATTTAAAAATTATGATATATTATATATATATATATATATATATATATATAAAATAAGATCTGATAAGATTTGAACATTTCATCTGCAGTGTGTTGTGGACTGTGGCTTGGGGTTTTTCTTTCAGAGAGTAGAAAGTGTTTACAAAGTATTGTGAGAAGAATGTGAGTGTCGAAACGTTCTTCCCATGAACCAAAGGTTATGTCACCTCAAACCTGTGAAACCAGAGTTTCTTTTCAGATCAGTCAAAGTCACATTGTCCGATTTGATTGTGACACAGCTGAAAATAACCCTGACAAACGAGTGGCCGGCCTCTGACCCAGAGCTGAGCAAACATGGACTCACTCATGCTCTCACACCAAATACAACAACAACAGATGTGGAGCAGTTTAGTTTAGTTTATTAATGAAATCATATATTACCTGCAGTTATGATATGCATAACAAAACAAAACACAGCACAAGACATATTATAACATAACATAAAACACTATTACACAACATAACACAACATGACGTGATATTACACAACATAATATAAAATAAAATAACATAATATCACACAACATAACTTGACTTCATATTCATCTTCATCGTGTTTGCTGGAAAGTGTAAATGAACAATGTTTGCTGACATCTGTGCAAAGTGCTGCTGAGCCTCTGGTGAGGATTCAGGTTCACAGACACAAGCTCTGGAGAGCAGCTCATCCTGGACAGAACCATGAAAACCTGCAGACGTGACGTCTCTCTCTTCCCATCTGACCACACGTTCCCCGAGCTGATCTGTGATTGAACAGGGAAGCAGGTGGATGTTCAGCGACCACATGACGCCACCTTTCTAAGGCCTTTCTTTGCACCTTTCTGTGTTTGGGCCAGAAGAGATGGAGCTATCATTAGTGTATTTCTCATGAGTCTCGAAATCCTGAAAACTCAACATTCAGACATGTAACTCGTTGCTTTTTCCAACATTTTAGTTTTTTCTAAATGTTCTATTTACTCACAAACTTCAGACATGCAGGCATGACTCTGCAGATATTTAAAGTCAAAGCTGTCTCACGTCCGGGTGTCTCTCCGGTGACTCAGGTATGAATGTGGGTTTCTATAAAGATAATTCTGCATTTGCACAATGATCCGAGCAAACCGTGTCATTGTTCAGATTCCCATCAAGGAACTGGTGTCAAACAGTAAGAGCAGTAAAACAGGCTGGTCCACTGCTGGAAGTCACCCTTTATAAACTCAGTGGCTCGTCTCCAGACTCAGACGTCCATCAGGGGACTAACTCCGACAAGAGAAAACCTTAAAGGGTGAAGAACGACAACGTGGTGAGAAACTTTTAAATCTTTTATTTCAACTCGTCCTTCAGATGCTTGATATTGAAGTTTTTTGTTTAAGTTTAATTAAATGATGATATGTGTTTTAATGTTGGAGTGAATCAAAAGGCTGATGTTGTTTCGTACATCAGATTTTCACATAGATTAAAATGTGTAAGTTGTTGTTTTTGGGTTTTTCTGTGAATATTGTTTGATTGATATCCAAAAAAAATCTAGATTAGATATTTGGTGATGGATTAAGATTAATCCACTTGTTCTCTGCCTTTTTTCCTTTTATAACAACTTTTCTAGAATAAAATAAATTGTACTTTCAGACAAATATTGTGCACTGTATAAATTATATAAACTATAAACAGTATCTATACATTTATATCTGTTTATAACGACATTATAGTTTGATTTAAAGTGTTTACTAAATGTTTATATATCAGAAATATTGAATCGATGCCAGGAGAGAAATTATGTTTTGTGACAGTCGCTCCGACCAAGAATAGAAACATATAAAGACAAAGAGAATAACACATAAATATATACAACACAGAAGATGTATGTTGTGGTTATAAACACTATGTGAAACTGCCTAAGTGACACTGGGTTCTTTGTGAAGTGGTGACAGGTTTTTAAAATTGATGATGTGTGATTATCTGAAGTTTAATTTGAGAACCTGCTTTAAACCGTTCTCACCACTAGAGGCCCCTGTTGACTGTTTTAATTAACTTTGCTCCTTCCTACAGAGCTGATATGAAGTTGGGCCTGGTGGTGGCTGTGGCTGTGGCTGTGGCCCTCACGGTGCCAAACCTGTCCGAGGGCCGCATCGTCCACAAATGTGAGCTGAAAGAGCAACTGGAGGAGGCGCTCGTTCTGCCCAGAGTGCTTCAGCGACACAAGGAGAGAATCTTGGAAATAGGTGAGATTCAGTGAAGTCGTTTTGACTAGAAAAACTGTGAGGGGAAGAAAAAAGACACAAGACGACTGTAAAGACGTGAAGGGAGAAATGTGCAAAATGAATATACATAAAATTAGATAACCATAAAGAGAATAAAGGGGGAGAGAAAATGACCAGAAAGACGTGATAAATTATGATAAACCGAATAAAAGGGATTAAATATAGATGCTTAGTTAAAATACCAAGAGATTTACCACAAAAAGATGCAGATGGACACTTCTGTTTGAGTCTGGCTGCAGGGTTGAGCTCAGGTCTATATAATGATTATTTCTATTCAATTTAATGACCAACAATATTTTATACCAGTTTTAGAAAAGCAAACAACCTGCAAACCGGGCTTTGGCTCCTCGGAGAATATTTTTTAGACCCACTTGTTACGGTTGGTTCTTTGTTGGACCCCAAAGCAGACACTGAGAGTAGTTTCAATGTTAATGAAAAGTGTAATTATCACCAGAACAAAAACAGGCAGGCTGTGGAGGCAGGGTGCTGGCTGGCCAAACAATCCACAGGACAACAAGCACGAGGGAAAACAAAAACCGAGGAGCAGCAACAAGGCACACCGAGGAGTCTGTGTAGAAAAAGAAACAAAACTGGTTAAATATGAAACAAACAAAAACGAGGAGCAAGAATCCGAGGTTGTCATCACTGTACGCTACCGGACTTGACGGAATGAACTGGCAGAGTAGTGGATTCAGGACCAGGCTTTTATGGAGGGGATGATGGGTGAATGATTGCAGGTGTGCCCTGTTAGCTGCAGTGAGGAAGCCAGCCACACCCCCTGCCACACACACCACCTGCAGGATCAGAATAGAACAGAAGGGGGAGACAGAGACAACACACCAACACCAGAATCACCACACCACTACTACCAACAAAAATCCACAATCCTTCCAGGTCATGTCTGAAATAAAATATTTGAAAAATAAAAAAGGGGGTTGATTTCGTGAAAGTTTTTCGAATTGGTGTTAGAGAACTTTTTTTCCTTGTAGTTGCTGTCCCCCACCAGTTGGAGGTGCTGCAGCCCCCTCAGCTCCCTCACTTAGCTTAGAGTCCGTTCATTAACCAGGGCTCCAACTTTTTTCAGAATCCAATATTCACAAATGTACATTTATCTAGAAACAAGTTTCCTCTGTTGACTGTCAATCTTTTTTTGCTTCCTGCTGTTTGCACGACTGATTCGCTGCAGTCGTCTGTGAAGCGAGCAGGAGGTCCCGTCTGGACACGGGTCTGGTCAGGGTGTTTGGCAAACGCAGGTCTACGACCACCAAGTCACCAACCAAACCAACCAAACCAGTCCAACCAACCAAACCAACCAAACCAACCAGACCAACCAAACCAGTCAGACCAACCAAACCAACCAGACCAGTCCAACCAACCAAACCAACCAGACCAGTCCAACCAACCAGACCAGTCGAACCAACCAAACCAACCAGACCAGTCCAACCAACCAAACCAACCAAACCAGTCAATCTAACCAAACCAACCAAACCAGTCAATCTAACCAGACCAACCAAACCAGTCAATCTAACCAGACCAACCAGACCAGTCGAACCAACCAGACCAGTCAATCTAACCAGACCAGTCGAACTAACCAGACCAGTCGAACTAACCAGACCAGTCGAACTAACCAGACCAACCAGACCAGTTGAACTAACCAGACCAGTCGAACTAACCAGACCAACCAGACCAGTCGAACTAACCAGACCAGTCGAACTAACCAGACCAGTCGAACTAACCAGACTAACCAGACCAGTCGAACTAACCAGACCAGTCGAACTAACCAGACCAACCAACCCTGCAATGACAACCTCTGAAACAAACAGAACAACGGTTATCGCCAGATTAAAGCGGGCGGCCGACTCAAACAGGGACGAGGCTGACTCGTCAGACTTGTCCCTGGAGGAAGTGATGACAGAGGAAGAAAGCAAGTTCCGAGACAGGCTAGACAACAGCATGATGGGTAATGAGGAAACTGAGGAGGAAGAGGTTCCAAAAGAGGATGATGAGGAGGACACTGAGGAGGAAGAGGAAGACACTGAGGAGGAGGAGGTTCCAAAAGAGGATGATGAGGAGGACACTGAGGAGGAGGAGGAAGACACTGAGGAGGAAGAGTTCCAAGAAGAGGATGAGCATGAGGTGGAAGGTGGAGAACGTCAGAAGAGAGCCCTTCGAGGCTGGAGGCGCAGAAAGAAGATTGCTCGTAGGTCCCTTGGGCTCTATGGACTGTTCCAGCTGTCGGACAGCTACTTCTGTAGTTCCGGTTACCGCTGGTCCAAAAACAAGTGTAACACAAGCTGCACAGGTGAGTCTTAGTGTCACAGAGAATCACAGAGAAAAGAGTCTTCATCGATAATTACATGAATTCAACATTTTGCAAATCGATAACTGTGCCTGGTTTTCCCCTGAAGCCTTCAGCGATGACAACATTGAGGACGACATCGAATGCTTGGTGAAGACCCATTACTGGTGGTAAGTTCATTTGCTGTACGGACTATAAATAAAGATGGACGTCTCCCCACTGTCCAGAAATGAAGCCAAAATATCTGCTGCCCTGTCGTGGTGATGAAATCATTAAGAGTCAGCGCCTGTGCTTCAGCATTTGAGGTATCAAGGTCTCGACAAATCTCCGGTATTCATGAGGCCTCAGCCCATTTTTACATCATCAAATAATAACGTGAGCTGCTGATGACATAACCAGTGGTGTCCCAGTTCCTCAAGGCAGATTTCAAACCTTCTCCCTTTTGGTTCACTCCCAGCGAAGGACACTTCATGTCAAGTGGTCGGTAGAGGAATTGAACCTCAGTTTGATAAGAATGACATCAGATGACAGAAAACATCTATTTATTCAACATCTACTTTTTTTTACTGAGGTCGATGTCTCATCTGCTGACATGGAGGAGGCAGGGTTCTAACCTTTACTGTAACCAGCCACTAGGGGTCAATCGAGACATTTTGGCTTCACTGTTTTCGGGAGCTTTATTCAGTCTGTGCTACAAACATAAGTGGGATGACTGTATAATAATAAAAATGGAAACGTGTGTGTTGCTGATGAAACTGTTTCTTCTCAACAAACAGGATTTTGTTGAAGAGAGCCTCTCGCCGTTGCCGTTATCGCTCCTACAACTACCTCAGTACTTGTAATTGAGCAGCCGTCGGTGAAGGGTTTCACACCAACAGCCATTCAGCTCCTGCACTTTAAACAAGAGGATTCATCATGTGGAGCTCTTTATTCTTCTCCTTTCTTTTCTCTGACATCATTCTGTCAAAACTTCAGGAGTTAAAGAAGTTAAAGTGATGACGTGTCTCAGCAGTGGGACAAGATGTGATGATTTTATTTACCGCTTCATTCCCTGATGAGAAAATCTACTCATGTATCTGCTGCTTTTTTCAATAAATATCTTTCACTCTACGGTTTCTGTTTGTGAACCTGTTTCCATAGTGACACTGGTGATTCAATCGATACGATTCACAGAACTCGTCAGATCATCACGACAGAACATCCACGACCACTTTAACAACTGCTCCTCAGTTCAGGTTCTGAGTCCACCTCCACTGAACTTTGAATAAACACGTGAAGTGAAGCAGCAGGTCTTCATGTTCTCAGGACTGAGTCCAGCAGCAGGTCTTCATGTTCTGAGGACTGAGTCCAGCAGCAGGTCTTCAGGTTCTGAGGACTGAGTCCAGCAGCAGGTCTTCATGTTCTGAGGACTGAGTCCAGCAGCAGGTCTTCATGTTCTGAGGACTGAGTCCAGCAGCAGGTCTTCAGGTTCTCAGGACTGAGTCCAGCAGCAGGTCTTCATGTTCTGAGGACTGAGTCCAGCAGCAGGTCTTCAGGTTCTGAGGACTGAGTCCAGCAGCAGGTCTTCATGTTCTGAGGACTGAGTCCAGCAGCAGGTCTTCAGGTTCTGAGGACTGAGTCCAGCAGCAGGTCTTCATGTTCTGAGGACTGAGTCCAGCAGCAGGTCTTCAGGTTCTGAGGACTGAGTCCAGCAGCAGGTCTTCATGTTCTGAGGACTGAGTCCAGCAGCAGGTCTTCATGTTCTGAGGACTGAGTCCAGCAGCAGGTCTTCAGGTTCTCAGGACTGAGTCCAGCAGCAGGTCTTCAGGTTCTGAGGACTGAGTCCAGCAGCAGGTCTTCATGTTCTGAGGACTGAGTCCAGCAGCAGGTCTTCATGTTCTGAGGACTGAGTCCAGCAGCAGGTCTTCATGTTCTGAGGACTGAGTCCAGCAGCAGGTCTTCAGGTTCTCAGGACTGAGTCCAGCAGCAGGTCTTCATGTTCTGAGGACTGAGTCCAGCAGCAGGTCTTCAGGTTCTCAGGACTGAGTCCAGCAGCAGGTCTTCAGGTTCTGAGGACTGAGTCCAGCAGCAGGTCTTCATGTTCTGAGGACTGAGTCCAGCAGCAGGTCTTCAGGTTCTGAGGACTGAGTCCAGCAGCAGGTCTTCAGGTTCTCAGGACTGAGTCCAGCAGCAGGTCTTCATGTTCTGAGGACTGAGTCCAGCAGCAGGTCTTCAGGTTCTCAGGACTGAGTCCAGCAGCAGGTCTTCATGTTCTGAGGACTGAGTCCAGCAGCAGGTCTTCAGGTTCTCAGGACTGAGTCCAGCAGCAGGTCTTCAGGTTCTCAGGACTGAGTCCAGCAGCAGGTCTTCACTTCCGCTCTCTGTAATAAAATATCTGACATTTCCACCTTCTCTGTCGTAAACCTCTTCTGAAACACAAATGATGTTCTCTCCAGCTCAGCTTTCATCTTCCTGTTTTCCTGCACTGCTTCTTTTTTGTGTTACAAACACACACACACACACACACACACACACACACACAAACACACACACACACACACACACACACACACACACACGTACACAAACCCTCAATTCACACATGAACCTGTTTGATGACCTCTGACCTACACCAGGACGTCATGAGGCCTGATCTCTGGTCCCCATGACGTCCAGGGGTCCGGACAAGGTCAGCGTTTATACTGGAGAGGTCCTGAAGAGTACACACACACACACACACACAATGAAACACACATATTGAATTCCTCGGTGTCACACTGAGCTGAAACACAATCCTCTGAAATCATAAATGTGTCGTGGGAAGACAAACTGTTTCACCTCATCTGGTTTTAGTCTCTTTTCAACAGGACGAAGGCGTCGCCTGGAAATGAGAAAAGAAGTTTTCAGGTCGATGGATCATTTTTCCTGCCTCCACCCCCTCAACCTCTTCAGGGCTCAGAAACCTGAACCCAGGTGATGTGGCTTCTGCAGAGTTTCCAGGCGCCGGGGGAGCGGCCTCGAACAGAAGACGCAGGTTTCTGTGTGATCTGTTAGCGACTCACAGATCACACGTCCTCTCACAGACGACGGCCGAGAAGATGACGGCGCTGCTGGTGTTCCTGCTGGTCGGCTGTGGTGTGGCCCAAAGCACGATTCTGACAAAGTGTCAGCTGAAGAAGCAACTGAATGAGACGATCCAAAACATGGAGAATCACCATCTGGGACACAGCGAGGAAACAGAGGCCAAAAGTAAGTGGTGGTCGTGACCTTTACATTAGACGCTAAGATCTGATTCTAATGGAATCCAATACTTCTACTTTAATATTACATGTGTAGACTGAGTTATGCTATTTCTTGGATAAAGTATAAAGAAATATTGGATAATCAATCTTATGCCTTAACTTTCTCTTTTAATAATTTCATTGACTGACAGTGTGTATTTACTGTGGCTGTGTGTGTACAAATGTTCATTGTGGTGTATATATATATAGTGTACATATATGGGTACAGTACATGTTATATTTTATATTTTTTATTTAAAGAGTGCCATATATAAAAAATCTAGAGATTTCAAGAATTTAAATCGTAATTTAATGAGAAAATTAAATAAAAAATCAAAACCAATCAGAAATACGTTTGCTCCATGTTAACATGGAGGAGGCAGGGTCTATGACCTACACTGCAGCCAGCCACCAGGGGGCGATCAAAATGTTTTGGCTTCAGTTTCTCACACATCTGGAGAACATCATCAGCTTCACACTGGACATGTGTGAAGTTCAGTGTTGTACTTCATCATGTCCGTGTGGACGTGTGGACGAGCGGTTGACGTTTGTCTTCTCTGCCCTCAGTCGTCTGTTACGTGGAGCTGACCTCTGGATTCAACACCAGTTCGGTGAAGGAGAAGAAGGTAGAGAACTCAATCTGGAAGTTATACGGTATTTTCCAGCTCAGCGATCACCTGATCTGCAGCGACGGTCAAACTCCGTCTCTCAACAAATGTGGTAAAAACTGCACGGGTGAGTTTGGAGTTTAACTTTCAGCCTGAACACAGGACCAGTCCTACAGACGTCAGCTGAGACACACTTCAACCAGCTGTTCACTTGTTGTCTCCGCAGACTTGCTCGACGGCGACATAAGCGATGACATCGACTGCTTGTTGGAGACCTTGAACGACCTCATGTAAGTTCACTTTCTAACCACACGATGTCAGACACAGCCTCAAACTGCTTCTCCATTTCTTTGTCCTCCAGGATAACTGCACCTGATTTAAGGTTTTATTACCTTCACGTTGTCTCTCAGTCTATTTTTAAACTCAACTTACAGACATGGACGGATAATAATCATTTAGATTCTCCCACAAAAAGTCCTTCAAATGGCAAACACTGATTCTGTCTCACTGGATTTATCAAAAAGGCAAATATTGTTCATTTCAAGAAGTTGAATGATGTGAAGTGAAATTCTCTTCGGCTCAAATGAAAAGTGTGTGTTATAATATTTCCACAGTAAACTGGGATTCACGGCTCAGAACTGGGAGGAGTTGGGAATGATGTAAGTTACTGTGCATCGTCACCTGTTTGCACTTAACCCTGAGATCAGAGCAGGGACAGAATTGATCTCTTGTGTTTCTTTGCAGGGCCAAAATGATCTTCCTCCACCCGGAGTGCATAGAAAAGAAACCCAGCGAGTACTTCTCTGATTGTCGCTAAGCAAACAACGAGCGGCCGATGATTTCTCACCAATATTTAGCAAAACATGTTTCACTAATTGCAGCATTTTTTTTGTCTAAGATAATATTAGAATGTGAGGTATCTGCCTTCAAGTAGAATTAACATTTAAAATAGAAAACAGTGAGTCCTGCTGTTTGTCTGTGAACGTGAAGACAGAAGAGTTTTAACATTTGAATAAATCTTTACGGAGTGAGGACGAGTGTGCAGGTGTGTGTGTGTGTGTGTTCTTCCTCATAAAACAAAATAAAATTGTCTCAGCAGCATATTGAAACAGCTGTATGGTTGCGTCAGTAAACATTAAAATATTATAACTAACATTATCATCCTGTAGTTTGTCTCCAGTGACCAGATTCTATCAGAAATCATATTTTGGATTAATTCCTGAAAAACCAGAGTAAGTATCTTTATTTACAGGCTGTGGTCCCACCAGGATGAACTATGATAACTTCAGTGTGGCTCTGTCATGTAGAGTTTTCTTACTTTAAACACATATCTGTCATATTCCCATGAATCAACCTCAACCACAGACGTCTTAAACCAAACGAGGCAGATAAGAGTGAGCTGTAGTTCCACTAATGTCTCAAACTGACTTTGTTATCCACGGCTGGTACAACGACACACACGACTTCTTTAAAAACGTTTATTAGTTTCTGGACACTAGAGGGCAGAGGACTGACGACACACTGCAAAGAGCCAAAAGCATCATGACATCACACTGTGCGTTGGGTTTGTGTCCACCTGCTGAACGTGAGACCTTCAGCTCTGGTTCGTGTCCTCAGCTGCTGGTCGCTCTGGACGTGTCGGTGGTTGCTGGGCAGGTCGTGGGCACAAGGTGTCATTGAGTTTGTTTGCTGAAAGAAAATGCTGCTGGAAACAAGGTTTGTGATGAGAGAGAACCAAACAGTAAAACTGTGAGCTAACAGAGGCTCAGGAGCTCTATCCAGTTGATAAATCATTTACAGACAACAAATGTATGTTACAAACACAAGCTTGAAGTTAAAATGTCTTTTACACTGCAGCGTTAAATCCATATCACACATATCGGCCGCTGGACTTGAGTTCTGGACACAGCTTGGCCTCCAGGTCTTCTATCTTTATCGACTCCACGTCTTTGGAGCTGGACAGGCTGGCGGCGCGGGTGATCTTGGTGAGGGTCTCTTCGTAGGGCGGAGGCAGGTAGACCATGACAAAGACCCCGTCCGACACATCGGAGCTGGTGCTGGTGTGGCGCTCTGCGTTCCTGGTCAGCGAGCAGAGGAACTCTGCGCTGCTCTCGGTGTCCTGGAGGTCCAGGGCGATGATGTTGGCCAGGGTCAGCTTGCTGCGGGACCAGCGGCGGTAGACCAGGCCGACCAGGAGAGCCAGCAGGAGGACAGAGACGACCAGGAGGACCACGTAAACCACAAGCTCCCATTTCCTGTCCTCTCCCAGGTCCAACTCGTTCCAGTTGCGGCCCTGTTGATCCACAAGGAAGGAGGATATTTCACGCATTAAAAAAATATAGACCGTGTGTGGCTATAGAGAATACCACCTGTGCCCTAAGATACGCAACCGACGTAGCAGCAGCAACATTATGTTAACGCACCCTCAACATCGATAGTTACATAAAGCCACAAAGCATTGAAAGAGAAATGAGGTCACACAGAGAAGAAGACGGTTCAGCTTTAAATACAAAGAGTTCTGTGTTCGGGTGGATGAACAGAGAATATCTAGAGAAGAGCTTTCCTCTTCTTCAAACGACACCAGGTCGCCTGGCGTGCGTGACAAACAAACCAACTTCATTTCATTTGACCAGTTTGCGTGTTATCACTTTTCACACTTTGTGATTTAACCCAGATCAAAGCAGCTTAAGTGACACGTGAAGTATCCCGAGAGTGGCGAGCAAATTCAGACGCACCCGACCGACGCCGATGACGAGGACCAGACGGTTCAACGTCATCACAGAGCACAAGGAAGGTCAGAGTTCGATTCCCAGTTCTGCTGCAGGCGGGAAGCCACCGTGTGAGGGAATAATGTGATAGAGACCTAAAATATCTGGAACTCAACCAGCCAGTAGGTGGCGATGTAGTCTATCAGCGGTCTGCTACTTTATGTAATGAGGTCATATGAACTGTCAACATGTTTCTGAAGATTTTACACGATAATGAGGATAAACCAAGTTTCTGCACATAAACTTAAACGTGAATCAAGTGAGAAGTAAATTCATTTTCTCAAAGTCAACTGTCAATTCTGCCACATGAAGTACTCCAAACATAGTACACAGTACTACATGTACAGTCATAGGGTACCCCCCCCCCCCCCCCCCCCCCGACTTCTAAATCCAAGATGGTCGCTCCGTGTATCAACAACAACAATGGACTCAAGTCCACGTCATTTGGTGGACGGGCGACCGCAAGAAGAACAATCAATAGTGGAGCAGATCTCGATGAACGAGCAGATCCAGAAATGTCTGAGCGTTAGCGGAGGTTTGCACTCTAACATTATCTCTCACAATATGAGACTTTGGGTTGATTGAGGTTATGACAGAAATTAAAAGATTAAATCAGAAACCTTTTTGTTTTATGAACGGTCTTTTTGAGCTGGTGATAAAATGTTTGTTCTCCTTTTTACTTAATTTCTGATCTTTAACAGTTTCATGGTTTGTGTGTGTGTGTGAGAGTGTGTGTGAGTGTGTGTGTGTGAGAGTGAGAGTGAGAGTGAGTGTGTGTGAGAG